>NC_053395.1:109401069-109454237 GCF_905171765.1 Bufo bufo | reverse complement strand
AGTAATATGCCCAGCTGTGCCCCCTCACAGTAAAGTAATATGCTCATCTGTGCCCTCACAGTAAAGTAATATGCCCAGCTGTGCCCCCTCACAGTAAAGTAATATTCCCAGATGTGCCCCCTCACAGTAATATGCCCAGTCGTGCCCCTCACTGTAAAGTAATATGCCCAGCTGTGCCCCCTCATAGTAAAGTAATATGCCCAGCTGTGCCCCCTCATAGTAAAGTAATATGCCCAGCTGTGCCCCTCACAGTAAAGTAATATGCTCATCTGTGCCCTCACTGTAAAGTAATATGCCCATCTGTGCCGCTCCCAGTAAAGTAATATACCCAGCTGCACCCTCACAGTAAATGCCCAGCTGTGCCCCCTCACAGTAAAGTAATATGCCCAGCTGTTTTCCCTCACAGTAAAATAATATGCCCAGCTGTGCCCCCTCACAGTAAAGTAATATGCCCAGCTGTGCCCCCTCACAGTAAAGTAATATGCCCAGCTGTACCCCTTCACAGTAAAGTAATATGCACAGCTGTTCCCCCTTCACAGGCAGTAAAAAAAATAACCCCCCCCCCATACTCGTTTCCCAGCAGCAGGATGATACACGGAACTCCCGGCCGGCCCCGCCCCCTGCCCAGACCTGAAGTGTGGAGTGCAGACAGGGGAAGGAATGATGGAGCAGACAGCAGACGGACTGCTCTCTGCTTCATCATTACAGGCAGTTGTCTCTGCTTCCTATGAAAGCAGGGACAGCTGCCAGAAAGCGAGACATACCTTCCCCCATACTGGGACAGCGGGACAGCCACTGAAATTCGGGACTTTCCCACAGGATCCGGGACAGTTGAGAGGTATGTTGTAGGGTTGTAATCTCATGAAGTTTTTTTCCCAAGTTTAATGTATATACATGATGTATATGGTAAAGGGGTTATCCAACCCCTATAATGCACCCTCTAATGCCCGTACCCCTCATACTGGTCATACTCCCGTCGCTGCCCCCCCCTGTCTGCGTGACGGTGAGATGTGGCAGCCGCGCTGGCACCTGAAGCGACGAGGATGCCTGAAATACGCACATATATATCTACAACTTCTCCCCGCTCACGCCAGGTCTACAAAAGTGGTCATAGAAGTGGAGGGGCCTGCAGGCCCGTTTCATTTACTATTTTCTACACCTGTTTCAGGCGTAGAAAAAGTTCTAAATGTAAGACAGCTAGGAAGCTGTCTTGTATTTAGAACTGGTGGAGGATCTGCCGAAGTTATGAAGAGGCCTGAGCCTCAACATAACTGCAGCGCATCCACTGCCAGTGCAGGGCTTTATTAAGACCGGCGTCTAAAACGCTGGTCTTAATAAATATGCCCCATAGTTTATAAAGCTAGAAAAAGACATCTGTCCATCCATTTCAGCCTCTTATCCTTAAAGTTGATCCAGAGGAAGACAAAAAGCCCTGTGAGGTAGAAGCCAATTTTCCTCATTTTAGAGAGAAAAAAATTCCCACTAGACTCCAATCAGGCACACTGAATAACTCCCTGGATCCACAACCCCTTTCTAAAAATCTGACAACTATATCCTGTAATATTATTATACTTCAGAAATACACCCAGGCCCCTCTTGAACTCGTTTAGTGAACTCACCATCACCACGAGCTCAGGCAGAGATTTCCATAGCCTCACTGCTCTTACCATAAAGAATCCTCTTCTATATTTGTGTACAAGCCTTTTTTCCTCTAGACGCAGAGGATGTCCCCTCGTCACAGTCCTGGGTATAAGTAGATTATAGGAGAGATCTCTGTACTGGCCCCTGATATATTTATACATAAGGATGAGCGGATCGGTGTAAGTCCAGGTTCGAGGGGTTCAGTCGAACTTCGTTTCCGAACTTGACCCGAACTTAAATGGGTTGTCCGAGTTATTTTTTTGTTCTTTGTATGTTTCTAACTAATGAAATGTGACAGCTTTCCCATGCACTTACTGCATCTCCAGTTGCTGGTTTCTCAGATTTCACTGAGGGTCACATGACCTGTGATTTCAGCTTCTCTCCCTGCTCTGATGATGTTTCGTGCACAAGCCTGAGAGCGCAGGTATGTGTCTGTACACCAGATGTCACTGTGCTGGCCACTTCCCCCTGCACTGGGAGCTGCTGCTGTCTGCCCTGTGTCTCCCTCCCACTGGATACTTCAGGAAAGATTAACCCCTTCAGCAACACAGACTCAGGGCTGGAGACTTTACTGAGTAGCTGCAGGCAGTGAGGAGACAAATGCTAGGCACAGGAGCTGACAGGCTAGAGGAGTTCTGCAGAGCATTGCCCAAGAACACGTAGGGGGAAGATCCTGGGTCACGATACTAGTGGAATACTGCTGGAATCCAAAGGCAGGGACAAGGCCTGTACACAGGAAACACTGGAGTCTTGAATAGGAGGTTGCAGGACTGAAGGATGCAGCAGAGCCAGGCAGGCGTAGCCGTTACCGGTAGCAACGGTACAGGACTGAAGAATGCAGCAGAGCCGAGCTCAGACGAGCAATGGGTCAGGGCAGGTGGCACAGGAACGTAGTCAAGCAATCCAGGTCGGCAACAGGAGGTAGCAGGATATCACAAAGTAGCAGAGTAAACCGCAAGTAGGAGGAACAAACCAGAGAGCTAGTTCCAAGCAAGAGGACTGCACGAGCAGAAGCTAAACACAATACTCGAGCAATTAGTAACAGGCTTGAGAGGTTTAAATGTGAAACAGGAAGTAAGATGGCACCCAGCTGAGACACAATCCACCAACTTAACTGAGGGAGAACTTGAGGGCAAGACAATCTGAACTAAACAGACGTAGCAGGATGATTCCTGACATTACTCCCACCTCAACAGGGGCCTCCGGACGAGACCTGACTTGGTCTCCCAGGATGTCTTTGATGAAACTGTTTGATCAGTCGGGGAGCATTAATATTATCCACCGGTTCCCAATAATTCTCTTCAGAGAATCAGACCCATAACCCTGCCACTTAATGAGGTATTGTAGATGGTTCCGGAAAATTCTAGAGTCCAGGATTTTCTCTATAACAAATTGTTCTTGCCCATCTATCTCTACAGCATCGGGAGGAGGATGGATACGTTCCGGAAAAGGATTACATATGGCAGGCTTAAGTAGGGACACATGAAAAACAGGATGAATCTTCATAGATAGTGGAAGCTTGAGCCGAACAGCTACTGGACTAATTATCCCGATTATCTTATAAGGCCCAATAAATTTCTGTCCAAGTTTTGGTGAAGGAACCTTAACCGCCTCCTGACCACCTAACGCAGGGATGCGTCCTGCGGTCGGTCGGTTTGTTCCTCCTCGACGCATCGGCGCGTCATCTCGCGAGACGCGAGATTACGAGCATAGCCGGCCCGCACATGCGCAGTGCGGGCCGGGAAAAGTCGCAGGAGAAGTTCGTTGCCAGCCAATGATCACCGCTGGCAGGTTGGTGACTTTAAAAAAATCTAATCACAAGCCATTTAACACATTATATTTATAAATATAATGTGTTAAATGGCTTCTGTGCTCTCTGCTGGTTCCTTTTCGTATGTTGGTCCCAGCAGAGAGCACAGATCACTATGAGTACACCAAGCACAACACATTTAGCCCCAGATCACCCCCCATCACCCCAATTAACCCCTTGATCACCCCTGTCAATCACTAGTGAAAGAGAAAAAAGTGATCAGTGTAAACTGTCACTTTTTTTTCACACCAGTATTGACTGTTAGGTTTAGGATAGTTTAGGCCCCTTTGGTAGGTAGTTAGCTTCAGTTAGCGCCCAGCCCACCGCACAGCAGTCACTGATTCGTTGATTAGCGTATCGCTAATCAACATTGGTACTTTTATAGTATCTGTAAGTGATCAGAACTGATCACAGTCAGATCTATAATAGTATTAGTGTCACCTTAGCTCGCCCTCCACCCAAAACGCAGTGTTTGCCCGATCAGGCCTGATCGGTCGCCCACACGTGCGTTCACCCACGCCCGCCCCGCCGCAGTGACAAAATTTTATATATTTTTTATCACTGCACAATCACTACACAAGCGCTGCGGCGATAAAAAAATCGGTTTTGATATTTTTTTATCAATCGCAGCAGCTTCCTGTACTTCGCTAGCCTCCCATTTGTAAGACACGCTTGCTTTTTTTTCTTGGGTAGTCTCAGGGAATACCCCCTAAATTTAGTTGATCAAATGGCAAGTAAGGGGTATTCTTCTGAAGAGGCCTACAGGCTTCTGACCCAGTCGGATGAGGAATGGGAACCCTCATCTGACGAATCCAGCGGGTCAGAATGCGAACCTGTAGAAAGCAGTGGCAGTCTGACCCAAAGTTCGGACGATGAGGTTGAGGTCCCTGATACCACCAGGCGTACCCGGGCCCGTGTTGCTAGACCACAGGTTGCGCAGGATCCGCTTCAAGGGCAGCAGATTGGGGCTGGCACTGTCAGATTACGCGGTGAGGTATACACCAGCAGCGCAGCCCATCCTGGACCTAGTACCAGCACTGCCGTAGAACATGGTGAAGTGGCGAGCACCAGAAGGGCAGTTGAAGCTGGTACGGTGGCACGTGCAGTAGTTCCCCCGTCGCAGCCACCGCACAGACAGGCCCGTAGAGCCCCTAGAGTCCCTGAGGTGCCTGCAAACTCTGATTGGCAGTCCCCATCTTCAGCCGCTCCAGTAGTTCCCCCTTTCCCCGCCCAGTCTGGAGTTCGGGTTGAGACAGCTCAGATCGGATCTGCACTGGGTTTTTTTGAGCTGTTCTTCACTCTGGAGCTCTTTGACTTAGTCGTGGCAGAAACAAACCGGTATGCCACTCAATTTATAGCCGCCAACCCGGGAAGCTTTTATGCCCAGTCTTTCCGGTGGAAACCCGTCCAAGTTTCCGAATTTAAAACTTTTCTGGGCCTTCTCCTCAACATGGGCCTGACAAAAAAGCATGAATTGCAGTCATATTGGTCCACGAACCCAATTCATCACATGCCCATGTTCTCTGCTGCCATGTCCAGGACATGATTTGAGACCATCCTGCGTTTCCTGCACTTTAGTGATAATAGCACCTCTCGTCCCAGAGGCCACCCAGCTTTTGACCGACTTCACAAAAAGATACTCATTGGAATTTGGGCCCCTTTGCGCACCTAGGCTGCAAAAAAGTGTCACACATGTGGTATCGCCGTACTCGGGAGAAGTAGGGCAATGTGTTTTGGGGTGTATTTTTACATATACCCATGCTGGGTGAGAGAAATATCTCTGTAAAAGACAACTTTTCCCATTTTTTTATACAAAGTTGTCATTTTACAGAGATATTTCTCTCACCCAGCATGGGTATATGTAAAAATACACCCCAAAACACATCGCCCTACTTCTCCTGAGTACGGCGATACCACATGTGTGACACTTTTTTGCAGCCTAGGTGCGCAAAGGGGCCCAAATTCCAATGAGTATCTTTACGATTTCACAGGGCATTTTTTACGCATTTGGATTCCAAACTACTTCTCATGGTCCCCTAAAATGCCAGGGCAGTATAAATACCCCACAAGTGACCCCATTTTGGAAAGAGGACACACCAAGGTATTCCGTGAGGGGTATGGTGAGTTCATGTAAAATTTTATTTTTTGTCACAAGTTAGTGGAATATGAGACTTTGTAAGAAAAAAAAAAAAAAAAAAAAAATCATTTTCCGCTAACTTGTGACAAAAAATAAAAACTTCCATGAACTCACTATGCCCATCAGCGAATACCTTAGTGTGTCTACTTTCTGAAATGGGGTCATTTGTGGGGTGTTTCTACTGTCTGGGCATTGTAGAACCTCAGGAAACATGACAGGTGCTCAGAAAGTCAAAAGTGCGTAAATTAATTTTTTTGCACCATAGTTTGTACATAGTTTGTAAACGCTATAACTTTTACCCAAACCAATAAATATATACTTTTTTTTTTTTATCAAAGACATGTAGAACAATAAATTTAGAGAAAAAATTATATATAAATGTAGTTTTATTTGAAAAATGTTACAACAGAAAATGAAAAATGTCATTTTTTTGCAAAAATTTTGGTCAATTTTGATTAATATCCAAAAAATTTAAAATGTCAGCAGCAATGAAATACCACCAAATGAAAGCTCTATTAGTGAGAAGAAAAGGAGGTAAAATAAACCGTGAAAGTAGTGTAGTGCAGAATTGTAAAAAGTGGTCTGGTCATTAAGGGGGTTTAAGCTAGGGGAGCTCGGGTGGTTAAGTTTCAAATTCCTAGTGGAAAGCCATACTTTATCAACTATTTTAAACATTGGCGCTGGTCTACGAAATTTATCTGCCGCCTTCTTGTAATTTTCTTGAGCCCTCTCTAATGCTCCTTTTAAATTTTGCTGTAATGCAGAGATCCTTTCCGCGACTGCTGGAATAAGTGAAACAGCGGGGAATTTGGGAAGAATATTTGGATGATTCACTAAATTTGCAAAGAAAGGAGTTTGCTTGGTGGAAGCATTTTGGGAGTTATTGTAAGAAAACTCAGCCACAGGAAGCAGATCGACCCAATCATCTTGTAAATGGCAGATATCGCATCGAAGATACTGTTCCAGAGTCTGATTTGTGCGTTCAGTTTGTTGTTGAATCTCTTTTTATTGTAAAGAAAGACAAAGCAATTGAACATAGCGTCAAAGACAATATAAACAGTAAATGTCCCCTAATTCCATGTCCCAAAAAGAAGAAGTATGAATGATTAGACTGACATAAATTACAGCATAACCCTTTAGATCACAGACTATGAGGGATAAAGTGATCAGGTATCGCTTAGTGCGGACACTCCAAGTGGCTTAGCAACCAAAGAAACATAAAGTGAAAATTATAGAGCCAAGTATGTGTGAGGGGAATGTAACAAGCACTCAGGTCGGATTCCTAAATTGCATACTAATAGTAAGGCAAGCATAGGGCTATTAATATATGACTCATGGTAGAAAATAACAAAACAACAACTGACATAAATAGGGAAACAAACAGGGGTACGACATAGACATACAAAAGACTAGGGAAGGGAAAAAAGGGGGGGGGAAAGGAAGGAGGGGAAGGGGAAGGATGACTAGAAAACATATCAAGAAGTCCAGGTGTATTCACCTGCACCTAGCCAGGTTTGGAAATGAGAGGAGCTCTTAAACTGTAGCCAGGGCTCCCAGGTTAGCGCGTATATTTGGGTTCGGTTATAAGCCTCGGCCTCTAGTTCCTCCATCCTGACTAAAGCATGTAGAGCACGTACCCACGTGATTCTCTGTAAATCATCTGGAGATCTCCACTGGCGTGGAATAAGCTGCCTCATAGACTGAACAAACGTTCTAAGCGCTCCTTTTTTGACATGTTGGAATCTGCCCGAGTAAATAGAGAGCAAAGCAATCAAAGGGGACGGAGGTATAGTAGACCGATATAGAGCATTATACAGAGCAAAAACATCCTGCCATAGTGGGGCAACCCCAGGGCAGTCCCACCAAATGTGGAGCATAGATCCAACCGCTTTATGGCAACGCCAGCAGGTGTTGGGGACCGATGGGTAAAAATGATGCAACTTGACCGGAGTCCTATACCAACGTGTAAGAATCTTATAATTCAACTCTTGCATGCGACATGACGTGGACGATTTATGAGTAAATAGGAGGGAACAATTCCATTGCTCAGCAGACAAGGGAAACGTCAGTTCACTTTCCCATCCAGAGGCAAATCCAACACTCCTCAACTGTTCAATTAACGACAAGTCCCCCACCTCACCGGCACCAAGTAGGCCATAAATCAGAGAGATACCATAATCTGGACCTGTGTTGGCAACACAGAGCTTTTCAAAATTTGTCAGAGGAGCAGACAATTGTGATCCGGGAGCCAGGGATCTCAAAAAGCTACGAAGTTGAAGATAGTAAAACCAGCGACTCAGGGAATTTAGAAAGATATGAGACAAATCATTAAGGGGTAAAAGACCCGAACTTTTAAAAATATCTCTAATTAGAATCCGGGGAGGGGGGGAGGTCCTAATCTGGTAAGGAAGGCCAGGGTGAGCCACAATAGATGTCAAAGGACCTGGAGCGGAAATTAGATTTATTTTAGAGGCAAATCTACCCCACGATTTAGTCAGAGTCTGAAGTAGTGGAGAGCGAAGAGCATGGAGGAGGGTATTTTGTGCGGCCACAGGGAGACAGAATATCCCAGGCACCAGATGTGGTTCAAGGGTATGTTCTATGTCTACCCATAGTTTCAAAGAACGCTTGTGGACAAGATCCAAAACACTATTTGAGATGGAAGCCCTATAGTATGCCTGAAAGTCAGGAAGGCCTGCTCCCCCCAAACTCTTCGCTCTAGACAATACCTTGTAGCTCACTCTAGCTCTTGTGCCATTCCAGATAAACCTAGAGACTAATGACCGCAGTTGGGTAAAGAATCTATTAGGTATATTACAGGGAGCAGTCTGGAACAGGTAAAGGAATTTGGGTAAAATGTCCATCTTTAGGGCATTAATTCTACCAAACCAAGAAATCTGCAGGGGAGACCATTTCTGAAGGGAAGCCTCTACTTTCCTAATTAGCGGTTTGTAGTTCAACTGGAAAAGGTGACTAGGGTTTACAGGAAGGTGTATGCCTAGGTGACGTATCGAGTCAGAGGCCACTTTAAACGAGAACGTTTCTTTGATGTGGGTTATTTCTCTATGCCCCAGTGAAATATTCAGAATTTCAGATTTCTGAATATTTATCTTAAAATTACTGAGTCTGCCAAATCTCTCAAATTCCCGGAGGACCGAAGGTAAGCCTATTCTGGGGTCTGAGAGGTAGAGAAGTAAGTCATCTGCAAAAAGGGACAATTTGTGTTCATTTGTTCCAATTCCCACCCCTTTTATAGATTAGATCAAGGTGTAGGGCGAGCACTCAACACTTGGACCAAACAGATAGCGATTCGATAAAATTTAATTAAATCACAATGGTAAAACACGTGAACATATACCTTGAATCTACAATTAACATATAAAATCTGAATAAAAACTGCAATAAAAAATAATAGCAAGAAAATACTTGGTAGATGACCACAGTTCAGGATAATAATGGTGTCAGTCCCTTATGCAGACAACATAATAATAGCATATATCTGGATTGTGGCACTTCAATGTCCAGAGCATGCTCAGAGATATGTAGTGCTGCGGGTTGTGAACCCCAGTCCAATGTCAATAGTGTCCTGCAGTGGAACAGTTGAACCCTGCAGCTCCTACTCTGGTGAGCAGGCGTATCCCAATGCCCTTAGACACAAATGGCAAACAATGTACAGTCACCTTGCTCAGTCAAATGACATACCCGTCTCATAGGATTCACAGATGGAACTCTCCTACCTCCGTTGGTGTGGCTTGTCGAAGCCTCTGCAGACGTGAGCGGGAGGTGAGCGGGAGGCGAGCGGAAGGTGAGCCGCGTGGGACGCTGTCGGCGTCTTGCTTCTGGCTCCTGTGGGTTGCTGGTCTCAAATCTCTCGGGATTTCGGACGTAGTCTGTGTCCGGACAGTAGAGAGCGGTAGTTGATCAATTCTCAGCTCTATGTCCTGGATTTCAGATTTCTTCCGTTATGAGCTTCTCTGCATGGCCATGCATAGGGTGCAGAGATATCACTTTCACAGGTGTGCGGCCCAGACGCTTTTTATACTATCAGCTTGTGCCAAATCCTGGATCACTGGATTCACTTTCAACATCAGAAAATCGCATGCGTTTCTTCTATGCGGTTTTGATGCGTTTTTTTTCCCCACATGCGTTTTTGTGTATTCTGAATTCATTACACCTATCTGTATATTATATAAAAATCCGGTTTTGATTATACATTGCATGTGTGAGTTATTAGCATATTTTTGAATAGAACAGCGTCAAATCCTGCTATAGTATCAATTCTGAAGCTGCAAAGTAGAATGGCACAAATGGATTGATACAAATAATGCTCTACCATAATAACCAATAACTGCGGTTCAAATCTCCATTAATATGTGGCTTATCATTCAATATACACTGCTCAAAAAAATAAAGGGAACACTTAAACAACACAATGTAACTCCAAGTCAATCACACTTCTGTGAAATCAAACTGTCCACTTAGGAAGCAACACTGAGTGACAATCAATTTCACATGCTGTTGTGCAAATGGGATAGACAACAGGTGGAAATTATAGGCAATTAGCAAGACACCCCCAATAAAGGAGTGGTTCTGCAGGTGGTGACCACAGACACTTCTCAGTTCCTATGCTTCCTGGCTGATGTTTTGGTCACTTTTGAATGCTGGCGGTGCTTTCACTCTAGTGGTAGCATGAGACGGAGTCTACAACCCACACAAGTGGCTCAGGTAGTGCAGCTTATCCAGGATGGCACATCAATGCGAGCTGTGGCAAGAAGGTTTGCTGTGTCTGTCAGCGTAGTGTCCAGAGCATGGAGGCGCTACCAGGAGACAGGCCAGTACATCAGGAGACGTGGAGGAGGCTGTAGGAGGGCAACAACCCAGCAGCAGGACTGCTACCTCCGCCTTTGTGCAAGGAGGAACAGGAGGAGCACTGCCAGAGCCCTGTAAAATGACCTCCAGCAGGCCACAAATGTGCATGTGTCTGCTCAAACGATCAGAAACAGACTCCATGAGGGTGATATGAGGGCCCGACGTCCACAGGTGGGGGTTGTGCTTACAGCCCAACACCGTGCAGGACGTTTGGCATTTGCCAGAGAACACCAAGATTGGCAAATTCGCCACTGGCGCCCTGTGCTCTTCCCAGATGAAAGTCGGTTCACACTGAGCACATGTGACAGACGTGACAGAGTCTGGAGACGGCGTGGAGAACGTTCTGCTGCCTGCAACATCCTCCAGCATGACCGGTTTGGCATTGGGTCAGTAATGGTGTGGGGTGGCATTTCTTTGGAGGGCCGCACAGCCCTCCATGTGCTCGCCAGAGGTAGCCTGACTGCCATTAGGTACCGAGATGAGATCCTCAGACCACTTGTGAGACCATATGCTGGTGCGGTTGGCTCTGGGTTCCTCCTAATGCAAGACAATGCTAGACCTCATGTGGCTGGAGTGTGTCAGCAGTTCCTGCAAGACGAAGGCATTGATGCTATGGACTGGCCCGCCCGTTCCCCAGACCTGAATCCAATTGAGCACATCTGGGACATCATGTCTCGCTCTATCCACCAACGTCACGTTGCACCACAGACTGTCCAGGAGTTGGCAGATGCTTAAGTCCAGGTCTGGGAGGAGATCCCTCAGGAGACCGTCCGCCCCCTTATCAGGAGCATGGACAGGCGTTGTAGGGAGGTCATACAGGCACGTGGAGGCCACACACACTACTGAGCCTCATTTTGACTTGTTTTAAGGACATTACATCAAAGTTGGATCAGCCTGTAGTGTGTTTTTCCACTTTAATTTTGAGTGTGACTCCAAATCCAGACCTCCATGGGTTAAAAAATTTGATTTCCATTTTTTAATTTTTGTGTGATTTTGTTGTCAGCACATTCAACTATGTAAAGAACAAAGTATTTCAGAAGAATATTTAATTAATTAAGATCTAGGATGTGTTATTTTTGTGTTCCTTTTATTTTTTTGAGCAGTGTATTATTAAATTAATAAATTCTAACACAAGACTAACTATTTATCTATACAGCAGCAACATTGTATGTGTACAATGGTGGTACTAATCTAAATCTATGACAAGAAAGTAGATCTATATGGGTAAATATGGAAATTGAAATGCATAAATACTTAAAATCTGTAAAATGTAGATGCATAAAATAGTAAAAATTGGATGGTCGAGAAAACGACATATAAGTATGCATTCTGGTTAGATACGAGATGTGCAGATATTTGGAAGAGACTTCATGGAGTGTGCTCTTAGGGCTTGGCTGATAGTGTATCTGACTGGGGGCCCACGTCCGAGTCCACGACTCAGTGTCGTTAAACGGCCTGACTGAGTCGCAAGAGTCGAGACAGGGGCACCCAGTCTATAAGAACCCGAAGATTTCCAGTTCGGCATTCAAACCCACTGGCAACATAGACCCAAACTGGTAGATATGTCTGGATTCTGTCCTCGACATCTGTTTGATATAATTACCACCTCGCCAGTGTCTGTCAACCTTTTCCAGAGCCGTGAATACCAAGCCTGAGGGATCTTTATTATGTATCTCCTTATAGTGTTTTGATAGACAATGTTTGTCATAGCCCTTCCTTATGTTGGCTATGTGTTCTGCCAGCCTGGTTTTCATAGGGCGTTTGGTCCTGCCTATGTACTGTCTCCTGCACGGACACTGAATCAGGTAAACAACACCTGTCGTGTTGCAGGTTAGACAATCCTTAATCTCCCATGTGTAGTTGTTTTGTGTTGAGGAGATGGTGGTGGTTTTTCTAGATGTGGGATTGACCTTACACGCCATACATTTCCCACACTTAAAAAAACCTTTTAGGTTCATCCAAGTGCCCAGGATTGTATTATCATTTTTCATTAATTTGGATGTTTTGATAGATGGGGCTATTTTTAAACCTAAATTAGGTGCCTTAGTAAATACTAGTGCAGGAATAGTTGGTAATAGATGGCCTATCTTTTTGTCACTTAGAATATGATGCCAGTGGGTTTTGATGATTTTCTGTAGCCGTTTATAGCTATTGTTGAATGGAAGAACAATTTTATTATTAATGACCTCACTATCTTGTATTGTTTCAGTCATTACTGTCTTATTTATAAAAAAGGTACTTCTATCTAGTTTTCTAGTTTTTTCCAATGCTGTGTTAATCACCTTTTCAGGATATTGTCTATCCATAACTTGATCTCGCATTATGGCCGCTTCCTCCTCAAAATCTTGATCTTGTGTGCAGCTTCTTTTTATTCTGCGAAACTGGCCATATGGGACATTTGTCAACCAAATGGGTAAATGGCAGCTGGAAAACTGTATGAAACTATTTTTTGAGGTCGGCTTTGAAAATGTATTGCAAATATACCTTTGTTCTCCTGGCCTTATTTTTAGATCCAGGAACTCTGTTTCTTCTGCAATATTAACAGTAAATTTCAAATTCAACTGGTTTTGGTTAATTTCTTCCAAAAAGAGATTTAATTCCACTCTACTTTTGTTCCAAATAAAAATAACATCATCTATATATCTCCGCCATAGGACCAGATCCGCCCCCAGCCTGGGCTTGATGGTCTTATGTTCCCATTCTGCCAAAAATAAATTTGCGTAGCTGGGGGCGAATCTGGTTCCCATGGCGGTCCCGCACTTCTGCAGGTAGAAATTACCCTCAAAATAAAAATAGTTACTAGAGGAGGGGTGATCCTCTACATTGGGCTAGTAGCACCTTTATCCAGAACCCCGTCTGGAGTGAGCCACCATTCTTGAGTATCCAGTCAATTTTATCTAATCACCCTTGTGTGAGCTCCTCCATACGGGATTATGGACATTTGGCACCATTTAGAAGCTAAGAGGTTGAAGGCCGAGACTAACAAATTTAATGATATTAGAAGTGTGCAGTCGGGGGAGAGAGATATGACAGATATTTTCTGTGAATTAGAGGGACTTCTACACAAACAATTAAAACAGCATTGGGAGATCAGGTCCCTCCAACAATATCTAGAGAGTGAGGATATACCCAAAGGCCTCTTATGTAATAAAATTCCTGCACAGGATTTACTCAGTGACAAGTTTGAAGAGGAGTGGAACGCTTTATTAGTCTCACACTCAGTATCACTGATCAAACTAATTATTAAAAGAAGAACGGAAATATTGGTAGATCTTAATACTAAAATTATGAAACTTAAAGAACAAACTGAGAAATTGCCTAGAAACGAAGAATTTACCAATTGGCAGGAGAGATTATGTAAAGGATTGGATAGGATAGAGAGTGAAATAATAAACAGAAAAGGGAGGAAACATCTAAATCCCCAGAGAAATTATCAGATAGATAACAGTAGAGACCACCCAAATGTATTTGAGGATAATCCCTCTAATAATAATGTAATAGAAGAAGACAGCATACAAGACAGATATGCTGTAACGGTCAATAACAGATATGACCAACTATCTAATCAACATTTTTTAGACCATACTCCAGCACATCACAAGACACGAACAAAACACAGAGAGCACACTCCCCCAACCCGCAATCAAGAATCACCCACACACAGATACAATTTGAGACACAAGAATCACTATGTAACACAAACCCCAGAGAATCACCAGTATCACAACTTTCAGGGCAGAGAACACACCACATATCCCTCAAGGAATCAGAGGGATCCCCGGAAAAATTATCACCAAGACTACACAGAAGCACGAAAAAAACCAGAAGAAGTTCAAGAAAGAATAAGACAACACAGGAGGCACTAACAAATAAAGACACCACAATAATTAATTTAAGTTCAATCAATCTCACTTCATCACAGAGTAAATTATTAGAAAAAGGTCTGAAATTTGCGCCAACAGAAAAAATAGATAGATTTTCCGCTTACATAGGGATCCAAAAATACATAAGAAATATATGTTTAAAAAAACACTTCTTGAAAAATCCAATAACGAGGAGTACACCTACAGATTTGGGTAAACCCACATTGAAAAATAAATCAACCTTTTTTGCCAGGAATGAAATTTGCGCTGAAATGGCCGCCTTCCAGAGGAATGTGGAAGAGGACATACGTAAATTAAAATTAGGATCTACACACCAGGATAATCTAACGAGACAAGAACAGCATGCTATTAGGCAGTTACAAATAAATGAAGCCATCACTATACGACCCGCAGATAAAGGGGGAGCAGTGGTTGTCCTAAATACATTAGACTACAATGAAGAATGTTTACGACAACTAATGGATAGTGAGACATATATGCAGTTGAAAAGCGATCCCCTAGATGACTTTGAGCAAAACCTGAAGCTATTATGTATGAAAGGTGTTGAATCATCAATAATCACCAAACAGGAACATGATTTCATTTTGGGGACACAGGGGAGACTACCGGTCTTCTACTGTCTCCCCGAAGTACATAAAAGCCTGGTTAAACCACCAGGTCGACCGATAGTTTCGGGTATTGGCTCAATATCATCCAACTTGTCTAAGTATATAGATGTACAGATACAACCGGTAGTGAAGAAAATAGCCTCTTATATTAAAGATACGACCCACATCATCAAGTTATTGGAAGATATGCATGCCGAACCAGGGTGGATTATGGGCACTCTTGATGTTCAGTCACTGTACACAGTGATTGACCATCAACAAGGTATGTCAGCAGTAGGGGAACAGTTGAGAAGAGATGGGACAATAGAAGAAACATGCATTGAATTTATCCTAGATGGCATCAATTATATTTTGACCCATAACTATTTTTATTTTGAGGGTAATTTCTACCTGCAGAAGTGCGGGACCGCCATGGGAACCAGATTCGCCCCCAGCTACGCAAATTTTTTTTTGGCAGAATGGGAACATAAGACCATCAAGCCCAGGCTGGGGGCGGATCTGGTCCTATGGCGGAGATATATAGATGATGTTATTTTTATTTGGAACAAAAGTAGAGAGGAATTAAATCTCTTTTTGGAAGAAATTAACCAAAACCAGTTGAATTTGAAATTTACTGTTAATATTGCAGAAGAAACAGAGTTCCTGGATCTAAAAATAAGGCCAGGAGAACAAAGGTATATTTGCAATACATTTTCAAAGCCGACCTCAAAAAATAGTTTCATACAGTTTTCCAGCTGCCATTTACCCATTTGGTTGACAAATGTCCCATATGGCCAGTTTCACAGAATAAAAAGAAGCTGCACACAAGATCAAGATTTTGAGGAGGAAGCGGCCATAATGCGAGATCAATTTATGGATAGACAATATCCTGAAAAGGTGATTAACACAGCATTGGAAAAAACTAGAAAACTAGATAGAAGTACCTTTTTTATAAATAAGACAGTAATGACTGAAACAATACAAGATAGTGAGGTCATTAATAATAAAATTGTTCTTCCATTCAACAATAGCTATAAACGGCTACAGAAAATCATCAAAACCCACTGGCATCATATTCTAAGTGACAAAAAGATAGGCCATCTATTACCAACTATTCCTGCACTAGTATTTACTAAGGCACCTAATTTAGGTTTAAAAATAGCCCCATCTATCAAAACATCCAAATTAATGAAAAATGATAATACAATCCTGGGCACTTGGATGAACCTAAAAGGTTTTTTTAAGTGTGGGAAATGTATGGCGTGTAAGGTCAATCCCACATCTAGAAAAACCACCACCATCTCCTCAACACAAAACAACTACACATGGGAGATTAAGGATTGTCTAACCTGCAACACGACAGGTGTTGTTTACCTGATTCAGTGTCCGTGCAGGAGACAGTACATAGGCAGGACCAAACGCCCTATGAAAACCAGGCTGGCAGAACACATAGCCAACATAAGGAAGGGATATGACAAACATTGTCTATCAAAACACTATAAGGAGATACATAATAAAGATCCCTCAGGCTTGGTATTCACGGCTCTGGAAAAGGTTGACAGACACTGGCGAGGTGGTAATTATATCAAACAGATGTCGAGGACAGAATCCAGACATATCTACCAGTTTGGGTCTATGTTGCCAGTGGGTTTGAATGCCGAACTGGAAATCTTCGGGTTCTTATAGACTGGGTGCCCCTGTCTCGACTCTTGCGACTCAGTCAGGCCGTTTAACGACACTGAGTCGTGGACTCGGACGTGGGCCCCCAGTCAGATACACTATCAGCCAAGCCCTAAGAGCACACTCCATGAAGTCTCTTCCAAATATCTGCACATCTCGTATCTAACCAGAATGCATACTTATATGTCGTTTTCTCGACCATCCAATTTTTACTATTTTATGCATCTACATTTTACAGATTTTAAGTATTTATGCATTTCAATTTTCATATTTACCCATATAGATCTACTTTCTTGTCATAGATTTAGATTAGTACCACCATTGTACACATACAATGTTGCTGCTGTATAGATAAATAGTTAGTCTTGTGTTAGAATTTATTAATTTAATTATATATTGAATGATAAGCCACATATTAATGGAGATTTGAACCGCAGTTATTGGTTATTATGGTAGAGCATTATTTGTATCAATCCATTTGTGCCATTCTACTTTGCAGCTTCAGAATTGATACTATAGCAGGATTTGACGCTGTTCTATTCAAAAATATGCTAATAACTCACACATGCAATGTATAATCAAAACCGGATTTTTATATAATATACAGATAGGTGTAATGAATTCAGAATACACAAAAACGCATGTGGGGAAAAAAACCGCATCAAAACCGCATAGAAGAAACGCATGCGATTTTCTGATGTTGAAAGTGAATCCAGTGATCCAGGATTTGGCACAAGCTGATAGTATAAAAAGCGGAGTAACACAGGTGTTGCTGTACCACTGACGAAGGGAAAGAGTTCCCGAAACGCGTCTGGGCCGCACACATGTGAAAGTGATATCTCTGCACCCTATGCATGGCCATGCAGAGAAGCTCATAACGGAAGAAATCTGAAATCCAGGACATAGAGCTGAGAATTGATCAACTACCGCTCTCTACTGTCCGGACACAGACTACGTCCGAAATCCCGCGAGATTTGAGACCAGCAACCCACAGGAGCCAGAAGCAAGACGCCGACAGCGTCCCACGCCGCTCACCTTCCGCTCGCCTCCCGCTCACCTCCCGCTCACGTCTGCAGAGGCATCGACAAGCCACACCAACGGAGGTAGGAGAGTTCCATCTGTGAATCCTATGAGACGGGTATGTCATTTGACTGAGCAAGGTGACTGTACATTGTTTGCCATTTGTGTCTAAGGGCATTGGGATACGCCTGCTCACCAGAGTAGGAGCTGCAGGGTTCAACTGTTCCACTGCAGGACACTATTGACATTGGACTGGGGTTCACAACCCGCAGCACTACATATCTCGGAGCGTGCTCTGGACATTGAAGTGCCACAATCCAGATATATGCTATTATTATGTTGTCTGCATAAGGGACTGACACTATTATTATCCTGAACTGTGGTCATCTACCAAGTATTTTCTTGCTATTATTTTTTATTGCAGTTTTTATTCAGATTTTATATGTTAATTGTAGATTCAAGGTATATGTTCACGTGTTTTACCATTGTGATTTAATTAAATTTTATCGAATCGCTATCTGTTTGGTCCAAGTGTTGAGTGCTCGCCCTACACCTTGATCTTTTTGCTATATACTACTAGAGGAGGGGTGATCCTCTATATTGGGCTAGTAGCACCTTTATCCAGAACCCCGTCTGGAGTGAGCCACCATTCTTGAGTATCCAGCCTTTTATAGATTGGTTGCTGCGCAATGCATCATCCAACGATTCCATGGTCAGGATGTATAAAAAAGGGGATAAGGGGCAAGCTTGGCGTGTTCCGTTATTTATAGTGAAAGGCGCAGAGAGGAGGCCATTGACACGGACCTGGGCTGAGGGAGAAGAGTATAATGCCATAATGCGCTTAATCATCTTAGATCCAAGGCCTAAGCATTCTAGGGTCAGGGCCAGGAAGGTACAGAGGAGACCTAGTAGATCTAGCTCTAGCTATAATGCCCAAGGTCTTCAGGGTACTGTCACGCGCTTCTCTGCCTGGAACAAAACCCACTTGTTCCTGATGTATACACTTTGGAATGAGGGGATGTAACTGCAAGGCTAATAATTTGGCATAAACTTTAAGGTCCACATTTAAAAGGGATATAGGCCTATAATTGGCACAGTAGGAGGGATCCTTATCAGGTTTGGGTATGACCGTTATGTGGGCCTGTAGAGCTTGGGGCGGAAAAGGGGTTTCCGACGCAATGGAGTTGAAAGACTTGAGTAGAAAGGGGGATAATTCCTCCATAAGAAGCTTGTAAAAGTGTGAAGTGAGGCAATCCGGGCCTGGACTTTTCCCATTTTTGAGCTGTTTTATAACTCCTACCAGTTCCGGGGGTGAAAAGTCATCCTCCAGTGCCAGGGAGTCTTCGCTGGGTATCCGTTTGGGGCCAAATTGATTTAGATAATCTTTAGTATCCTGTGTAAAGGAATCCGACTTTGGGTCCCTTCCTGTATTTAAGTCATAAAGTGAGTTATAATAAGTTCGGAATTCTGACGAAATTTCGGAAGGGGCATATATTGTTCCTTTATTTGGTATATTGAGTGAGGTAACCTTGGTCTATGGGAGCCTAGGGTGCAGGGCCCTAGCAAGCCATTTTCCACTCTTATCACCGTATTAAAAAAAAACTAATTTGACTTTATCGCGGAGACATAAGGTTCTTTGGTCAAGAATACGGATTATTTGCTGCCGGAGAAGAGAGATATCAGCCTTTAGCTGATCGGAGGGAGTGAGTTTATTTGAGGCCTCTTTTTGGTCTAGCTCTAGGGAAGGGAGGAAAGTTTTGCGGATCTTTCCCTCTTGAGTCTGGCTCCATGAGATATGAAAATTCCCCTGAGCACACATTTTAGAGCTTCCCATTTTATCGGAGGGGGGGAGGGGTAATTTTGGTGATTATTGGCAAATTCAGTAATGGCCTTGCGAATGTCGGTCATACAAACTAGGTCGTTTAGAAGATTGTCGTTCAATCTCCACGTGAAGGGACGGGAAGGTGACTGTTGGAACCTAAGTAGACCATATACAGGTGCGTGGTCAGACCAAAGGAAACCATCCATTGAGCTGAGTGGATCCGCATCCAGTAAAGAATGTGAAACAAATAAATGGTCTAGTCTGGCGTAGCTATTATGGGCCAAAGAGTGAAAACTAAAATCCCTGACTCCCGGATGCAATACTCTCCATAGATCAACGAGGCAGAGAGAGGACAGGTTCTCTCTAAAGCAACGCTATGATGCCGGAGAGATAGCAGACTTACCAGACGAAGAGTCTAGTGTAGGGTCCATCACCATATTTAAGTCACCGCCCAGAATGATAGAGGAGCCATCTGCAAAGCGAGCCAGCTTCCTGAGAATCTTGGAGCCGTATGGTATCTGCCCCTGGTTGGGAAAATAGACATTAGCGATTGTGTACACACGAGGACCATCAGACAATTTGAGGAATATGTAGCGCCCC
This sequence comes from Bufo bufo, assembly GCF_905171765.1. Classification (NCBI taxonomy): domain Eukaryota; kingdom Metazoa; phylum Chordata; class Amphibia; order Anura; family Bufonidae; genus Bufo; species Bufo bufo. Next base: position 109,434,187 of record NC_053395.1, on the reverse strand, counting down.
TTACTATCAATGTCTGAAGACAAAACCATAGGGCGGAAGAACTTGTGAAAGGCTATGGATACACCTCCTGCTTTTTTAACAGGATTAGAGCTATGGAACCAAGTTGTGTTGTACCCACGATCGCACCTGGGAACCGAGGCATGCTTAAAGTGGGTCTCCTGAAACTTAACAAGCATGACCCGTTTCCGGTGAAAGCGATATAAAATCTGGCTACGTTTTTCTGGTTTGTTTAGGCCTCTGGCATTATATGTGCAAAAAGAGAGGGGAGTCATCTCATCCACCACTAGGATAGGATAGGCTTAAAGGGGAAGATGACAAGGGGACAGAAACAAGAGGAACTCGACAAGGACAGACAAGGAACAATCAGACAGAACAACAAAGAAAAATATAAAGAAAACCTCTTATTGAAAAGAGCCAAAAACCGTGGCTCAAAGGTAAGCTATTATGTGACTGTAGTCACGTTCGACACTAGGTGCCGATATCCCTAGTGAGGGAAGGAGAGGTCGAGGGCAAGACAGCAGCCTTACTGGCCCCCGGCATGTAACTAAGAATATCAATAATGAAGAGCACATAGCATGTAACATTAGAACATGAACATTATACACTAAACAAGCGTATAGGAATATGTGAAGTCCCGCGGTTGCCTATCAGGCTCAAACAGGCGGTTTAAGATGGCGTCTGGAGTGTCTCTGGGGCTTCGGTGTCGCCTCTTGCCATTCTTCTCGGTCGCTGACGGGTGGCACCAGGAGAGGTCTAGGCCATTCTGGGAGCTCCACCGAGGGAAGATCAAGTGTAGCTAGGAATTTGGGCAGGTCAGCAAGAGACTTGAAGGTAGCAGATTTTCCATCTTTTTTAGCAGAAAGTTGAAATGGGTACCCCCATCTATATAGGATCTCCTTGTCCCTGAGCACGGATAAGAGAGGATAAGTTGCAAGGTGCGGCGCGCTAGATCTGGAAGAATCTGAATGGCGCTTGGGTCCGGGTTAGAGCCAGCTGTAGCCCGAGCCGCTTTAAGGATAGATTCTTTATAAAAGTGTATGCGACAGATAATGTCCCTGGGATGTTTCAAGTCAGTTGACTTTGGGCCAAGAGCCCTATGAATCCGATCTATCTCAATGATCGTGTCAAGGGTCACTTTCAGTAGTGCAGCAAAGTGGCGTTGCGCCCAGGTAGCAAGATCTTCTACAGATTCGGGAACCCCTCTGATCCGGAGGTTATTCCTCCGATTACGGTTCTCAATATCCTCAATGTGGGTTAAAATGTCCTGCAATTGTGCAGCATGCTCATTAATGACTTTATGATGGCACTCTAAGGTATTAAGGATCTGCTCCTGCTTGTTCTCCACTCTCTGCCCCACATGCTTAATATCTTGGTGCAGGGCCGCCATATCCTGTTTATGGGAAGCCTCCATACTGCTGAGCAAAGCATCCACTTCTGTGGTAGTGGGAAGGGACTTCAGGTGCGACTTCCAGTCCCATTCATCTTCATGGGAGTGGGTATTGGTTGATCTGCTTGACGCAGCTGACAGGGCTGGGGAACCATGCTGGGATAGCTGAGGGCCTGGGTAAGTCTCTGATCCCCTGGACGCCGGCGAGACGGACGCTGACCCTGAGGTAGGACTCACCGCTGCTGCATATGTAACCGGAGGTCCTCCGGTGAGATGTTCTCCCTGGTTGCGGGAGCTGAGGGCCGCGGTTTTCCCTCTGGTTAGAGGGGTTGAAGCGCTGGGTTCCGGCGCTAGCTCCGCCATCTTGGAAGCAGTGGCTCCGGAGCTTGAATTCTCAGGCTGGCTGGACGGGCAAAAGAACTTTGAAATGTCCCCCGAATCATGCAATGCAGGTGCAGGGGTGGAAGATGGACCCCTCTTGCGACCCATGAACAATCCACGGTCTTCTAAGCGCTATGTGCGGACTTTATATGCCGGCGGTGTTCAGGAGCTCAAGCTGCGTGCTGCTTACTCTGCCATCGGCAAGCTCCGCCCCCTGTGCGTTCAGTTTGTCCATTAGATTATGGGTGAAAGGCAGTTGATAGATTAACATCAATCTCAAGTGCTGTGCAAAAACGACGCCAAATTTTGATGTAAACTGCACCCCACGATCCGAGATTACTTCATCAGGGTCTCTATGAAAACGAAACACATTCTGAACTACAAGGTCAGCAGTATCTTTAGCAGAGGGTAGGCCGGTACATGGAATGAAATGTGCAGCCTTGGTGAGCCGGTCAACTACTACCAAAATTGTGTTTTTTCCTTTAGAGGTAGGTAGATCTACAATAAAGTCCATGGAAATAGAACCCCAGGGACGAGAGGGGACCGACAAAGGCTGTAATAAACCCATGGGTGAAGAACGTGGAGTCTTACATCTAGCACAAATGTCACATGACATGACATATTTCTTTACATCCTGTTGATAACTGGGCCACCAAAAGAAACGGGATAAAAATTCCTGTGTCTTCTGCACTCTTTTGTGACCCGCAATCTTAGAATCATGGACTAATTTTAGAATTTTCAGTCTTATTGTTTCAGGTATATATAGCTGCTGCCCATAGGTCCACACCTTGTTCTTAAGCACCAAATGCACATCATCAGGTGGTCGAGACAGCAAGGAGTCGGTGTCATAGGCCTCTTTTATCTCTTCAAGCAAGTCCTTATTATGGATTACTCCTACAAAATTTGACTTAGGAACAATGGTTTTGGGCGGAATCGTAGAAGTGGAATCATTGGAAAAGATTCTAGATAGGGCATCTGCCTTGTCGTTACGGGAACCGGGCCTGTACGAGATTATGAAGTTGAATTGATTGAGGAAGAGACTCCAACGAGCTTGGCGAGGAGATAGACATTTGGCAGATCTAACGAATTCCAAATTACGGTGATCAGTCAGAACTATTATTTGCTGTGAGGTTCCTTGAAGATGATGTCTCCATTCCTTAAAAGCTGCAATGATAGCTAACAGTTCTTTATTTCCCACATCATAATTCTTCTCAGCAGGGGATAAATGTTGGGAGAAAAAAGCACACGGATGCAATAAACCCTTCTCTCTGGTTCTTTGAGACAGAATAGCCCATATAGCACAGTCTGAAGCATCTACTTCCACAAGGAAGGCGAGTTCTGGGTCGGGATGAACTAATATTGGGGCTGTAGTGAACTTGGATTTTAGGAGACAAAAGGATTCCTGTGCTTGGGGAGACCAGACAAAAGCATTTTTTTTTCTTAGTCAACTGTGTAATAGGAGTAATTATTCCTCAGAAGTTTTTAATGAAGCGTCTATAAAAATTGGCAAATCCTATGAAACGTTGAACATCTTTCATGCTCCTTGGGGTAGTGTCACGACCGCATGCAGTTGCCTGTGGTCTGGGGTTGTTGTCAATCACAGGTGAGGGCTGAAGTATGTTGCCTCACCTGTGGTTGCTGCTGGCAACATTAAGTATGTGGCAGTCGAGCAGCTGGAGCTGGTTGCTAGGCTGCTCGCTGTCATTGCATGCGGTTGCACCTGGCAACCTGTCTATTTGGTGTGCCTTGTGTTTGTTTGTTGTGCACGAGGTTTTTGTATGTGTGCACGTCCCCTTTAAGTGTCTGTCTTCCCTTCCCTGGTGTGGGAAGGGTTAATTCCCTTCCTAGTGTGTGTGCACTGGGTGTGTCTGTGTGGGTGTGGCTACATGGGCTATTTAGCCTCAGTTGAGAGCAGAAGTCTGAGGGGTACTTCAGCCATGGTTAGCTGGAGTCTTCCTCCTGGTTTATATTCCATCTGCCAGTGAGGGCCACCCTTGTGGTCATAGCTTATGTTTCATGGTGTTATGAAGGTGTGTGTTTGGTCTCTTTATTTATTGCAGCTTATGGTTTCTGGGTTCCCGTGTGATGTGTGGTGTGTGCTGTGTTCCTTGTGTTGTTGTGGACAGCAGCACTTGCACATGGGTTCCAGGCTGTGTGTCTGTGGCAGGTAGGTGTGGTTCTTGTTTCATTTACCTGCCATTGCCATATGTCTGTTTATGTTTCCCCTTTCTTTATAGCTTGGCCAGTGAGACTCCTGTTCGTCCGTATCCTGGAGGAACAGGTAGTCTTACCCTTCTCCTAGTCCAGGGCCACCCTGAGGGCGAGTAGGAATATTAGGTTCCTGAGTATGAGCCCTCCCACCATCAGGGTCGGCTCATACGGCTAGGAGACAGGGTCAGAATTAGGGATTGATCGGAGGTGACCTGCTCCCTGATTCCTGTCCTGGCCTTGCATCGACCATCCATCTTCTGGCATCGCACGGCTGAGGGTTTTCTCCATCCTCAGCCGTGACAGGTAGGGCAGTCTACTATTGCTTTAATTTTGCTAGACCTGCGAAGCGCCTATAACCTGGTCCGTATCAGATCTGGAGACGAATGGAAGACAGCTTTTAGGTCACGATATGGACATTTCGAATATCTCGTTATGCCTTTTGGTCTTTGCAATGCCCCAGCCACTTTTGAACATCTTGTCAATGATATCTTCAGAGATCTTCTGGACCAGTTCGTAGTCATCTATTTGGACGATATCTTGATCTTCTCTAACTCTATGGAAGAACATCAGAGACATGTGAGACTTGTTTTGGAACGTCTAAGGAAGAATCAACTTTACATTAAGATAGAAAAATGTGAACCGGTGTCTACAGACCATGAGGTGAAATTATATAGCCAAGGAATTGGATCTCAGTCTGGTGAAATTCACATTTTTCTATCTTAATGTAAAATTGAATCTTCCTTAGACGTTCCAAAATAAGTCTCACATGTCTCTGATGTTATTCCATAGAGTTAGAGAAGATCAAGATATCGTCCAAATAGATGACTACGAACTGGTCCAGAAGATCTCTGAAGATATCATTGACAAGATGTTGAAAAGTGGCTGGGGCATTGCAAAGACCAAAAGGCATAACGAGATATTCGAAATGTCCATATCGTGACCTAAAAGCTGTCTTCCATTCGTCTCCAGATCTGATACGGACCAGGTTATAGGCGCCTCGCAGGTCTAACTTGGTAAAAAATTTTGCATGTCGCACTCTCTCCAAAAGCTCAGGGATCAATGGTAAAGGATAACGATTTTTGATTGTAATTTTGTTAAGTTCTCGGTAGTCAATGCAAGGTCTTAGAGAACTGTCCTTCTTAACAAAGAATATGGGCGCCCCGGCCGGTGAGGAAGATGGGCGGATAAACCCCTTAGCCCAATTTTCTTCCATGTAGTCCTTGAGGGCTTTTAGTTCAGGGCCGGCTAAAGGGTAGATGTTTCCAAAAGGTATAGGTGCACCAGGAAGTAATTCTATAGGTCAATCGTAGGGTCGGTGTGGGGAAGCTTGTCCGCATTTTGTTTATCGCAAACGTCCGCAAATTCCTTATATGCAGAGGGTAACTCTACTGCCTTGTTATTTTGAGCCAGATTTTCCGAGCCTTGGTCAGACTAAGCTGTCGCAAGAACATCCTTGGCTGGGAAGCTTATTTCTTTGGTCTCCCAATTGATAACAGGGTTCTGTGCTTGCAACCAGGGTAGGCCAAGAATAACAGGGAAATGTGGAGAAGAGATCAATAGAAACAATAGGATTTCATGGTGATAAGGTGTTATAATGATTTCAAGTGGTTCCGTCTCTTCATCCACCGGCCCTGAGCTCAGTGGGGATCCATCTACGGTCTCCATTACCACAGGTGAGAGGTTTTTCTGAAATTTAACCCCATACCTTTGCGCAAAAGAAAGGTCCATGAAATTGCCACTAGCCCCAGAGTCCACCATAGCAGAGGTGGATATCCACTGAGAGTTAATCAAGAATTTAATGGGAAGGAAGCAATGGGAGTCTTTATTCTCTTTCTTAATATGAGGGGCCACAGATGAAATGGAATGGATGATTGCTTTCTCAGATAATTCTGTTTCCAAAGCAATTGATTCTCCATCTAAAAAGTCAGGATCTGTAATGGCTGCCACCAACATCCGCGGACGGCTAGGGCAGTTGATAAGGAAGTGGTCAGACTTTCCCGAAGCCTATGCTCCCTTCGATCAACGTTTTCACGTCTTAGTATGGAATCTACTTGCATAGGCTCACTTCCTGATTCTCTATAAATCTTTCCTTGGGGTTCCTTGGAAGTGGAGACAGGAAAAGATGGAGACTGCTTAGTATCATAATTCAAGGAAGCCCATTTCTCCTGTCGTCGTTCAGGTATCGATTCGAATACAATGGTTAATAAAAGCATCCAAACCCAAAGGGGCCTCTGCATGAGCAAGTTCATCTTTTAATGCGCTGCATAGTCCTTTCCTAAAAAACAACATTTTCGCTGCGTCGTTCCAATCGGTGTCGACAGCCCACCTCTTGAACTCCATTGCATACTCTGTGACAGGGTGTCTGCCCTGGCGCAATGCTAGTAATGCTGCTTCAGCTGTAGCACCTCGATTGGGATCATCAAACATTTGACTCATAGCATCTATAAAGTCCTCTAAGTGATTTAGCCGGGCATCTTGAGTCTCAATCAATGGACTAGCCCAGGCAATGGCTTTATGTGTCAGCAGCATAATAATACATAATACTTTAGATCTATCAGTAGGAAACTGAGTTGAATTTGCATCAAAATATAGCCTACATTGATTAAGGAACCCCCGGAACTTGTCGGGTCTCCTCCAAAATTGAATGGTGGTAACTTAGGGGTCATTGCAGGCACTATAGCGGGTGGTACAGAAACTTGATTCTCCAAGTGGAATATCCGGTCGGATAATGTCTGCACTGTACCACGTAGCTCATGAATCGTTTGTCCATAAATTTGGATGTTGTGGGAAGTCTGTCTGCAGTTGTTTAATGCGAACCTGTCACGGAACCATGAACCAGACGTACAACAAGAGATAAGAGAAAATAAGAAGGCTTTATTGAAAATAAAGCTGTAAAGCAAAAGTCCAAACGGATGGTGAAACCGAGCAGAGTCTTTGCGAAGCCAGAGGTCAGGAACCAGAGGGGTAGTCAGACGAAGCCAGGATCAGGAACCAGCAGGGTAGTCAGACGAAGCCAGGATCAGGAACCAGCAGGGTAGTCAGACGAAGCCAGGATCAGGAACCAGAAGCAGCAGCAGTCTTAGAAGCATGTGAACACAAGAGGACCAAGCAAGGAACTGAAGCCACAGACCTCCTATATATATGAGCTAGGCATCCAGCTCCTCCCAGTGGGAAGGAGGAGCCGCAGGGTGGAAGGCTACAAGAAACCCAGAAACCAAAATGGCCGCCAGCACATGTCAAACGAAGGAGAACAGCAAGAAGGTAAGACCATGACAGTACCTCCCCCTCAAGGGCCCCTCCTCCGCGGAGCACAAAACGGTTTCTGAGGGAAGCGTGCGTGGAAGGCTCGGAGCAAGGCAGGAGCATGGACATCTGCGGAGGGAACCCAGGAACGCTCCTCTGGACCATAACCACGCCAATGGACCAAAAACTGCAACCGACCGCGGACCAGGCGTGAGTCCAGGATATTGCTCACCTCATATTCCTCACGATTGCCCACTTGGACCGGACGAGGCCGAGGAACCGAGGAAGTGAAACGATTACACACCAGTGGCTTCAACAGGGAGACATGAAACACGTTGGAGATCCGCATGCCAGGAGGAAGCGCAAGGGCATAGGCTACCGGGTTTACCCTGCGAAGCACTCGGAAGGGACCAACAAAGCGAGGCGCCAGCTTGGGAGTGGGCACTCGAAGGTTGAGGTTGCGGGTGGACAACCATACACGGTCTCCGACCTGGTAGGAAGGAGCAGGCGCTCGTCTGCGATCAGCCTGGAGTCTCTGGCGCTGCGCAGAGACCTCAAGGGACTTCTGGATCTGTACCCAAGAAGCACGTAGGACGGAAAGGTGATCCTCCACAGCCGGAATATCCTGGGGAGAGAATACCTCCGGTAACACGGCAGGTTGGAACCCATAATTGGCCATGAAGGGAGACGTCCCAGAGGAAGAGTTCACCGCCGTGTTCCTGGCAAACTCAGCCCAAGGCAGGAGGTCAACCCAATTGTCTTGGTGATCGGAGACATAGCAACGAAGGAATTGCTCCAAGGCCTGATTGGATCGTTCTGCGGCCCCATTGGACTGAGGGTGGTAGGCCGAGGATAAGGAGAGATGAATCCCCAACTGGGAGCAAAAGGCGCGCCAGAACCTGGACACAAACTGACTCCCCCGATCCGACACAATCTCCTTGGGCAAACCGTGCAACCGGAAGACCTCCCTGGCAAAAATCGTGGCCAACTCTTGTGCAGAGGGTAACTTCTTGAGAGGAACACAGTGGCACATTTTGGAAAACCGATCCACAATCATGAGAATGACCGTATGGCCTCGGGATGCAGGGAGGTCCACAATGAAATCCATCCCCAGGTGTGACCATGGGCGCTCCCCGGTGGCTATGGGTTGCAGAAGGCCCAACGGAAGGTGCCGAGGGGACTTACTCTGGGCACAAACGGAGCATGCCGCTACATATGCGGCGATGTCGGAACGTAGGGAAGGCCACCAGAACAGACGTGAAACAGCCCAGGACAGCTGATTCTTTCCAGGATGCCCCGCGGTCTTGGAGTTATGGTAGGTACGCAACAACCGAGTGCGCAACTCCTCAGGCACAAAACATCTGCCGTTGGGTCTCCCAGAGGGAGCACCAGATTGAGCCGCCAAAATCTGCTCACCCAGGGGAGAGGTCAGGCTGGTGCGAATGGCGGCCAGGATCTGATTCGGAGGTATGACCGAAGTCGGAATCGACTCCTCCCTGGACAGCTCGGAGTACTGCCGTGATAAGGCATCCGCCCTGATGTTCTTGGAACCGGGTAGGTAGGAGACCACGTAATTAAAACGTGACAAGAACAGAGCCCATCTGGCCTGACGTGGTGTCAATCTCTTGGCCTCAGAAAGGTAGGTCAGATTCTTATGGTCCGTCAGGATGAGAACCGGAACCACCGAACCCTCGAGCAAGTGCCTCCATTCTTTAAGGGCCTGCACGATGGCCAATAACTCCCTGTCACCAATCTGATAGTTGCACTCCGCGGAAGACAGTTTCCGGGAGTAAAACCCACAAGGAAGCAGAGGACCCTCTGGTGTTCTACGCTGAGACAGAAGGGCGCCTACTCCCGTCTCAGACGCGTCCACCTCGAGGACAAAGGGCAACCCAGGGTTGGGATGCGACAGAATCGGAGCCGACACAAAGGCGGACTTTAGGGCCTCAAGAGCTCGGATGGCCTCGAGCGGCCAGACCTGGGAATTACTGCCCTTCCTGGTCAGATCCGTGAGAGGCTTGGCCAGCATGGAAAAGTCCCTGATGAACTTCCGATAATAATTGGCGAAGCCCAAAAAGCGCTGCAGGGAACGAAGACCACTGGGCTGGGGCCACTGTAAGACAGCCGAAACCTTCTCAGGATCCATGGAGAACCCCTCAGCGGAAATGATGTAACCTAAGAAGGTTACCTGGGATCGGTGAAATTCGCATTTCTCAAGCTTACCGAACAGCTTGTTCTCTCGTAACCGTTGCAACACTCGTCTGACATCCAGAATGTGGGCCTCCATGGATTCAGAATATACCAAGATGTCATCCAAATAGACCACCACACACTGCTGCAACAGGTCACGGAAAACATCGTTGATGAATTCCTGAAAGACTGCGGGCGCATTGCACAACCCAAAGGGCATAACCAAGGATTCATAATGACCGGTCCTGGTGTTAAACGCGGTCTTCCACTCATCGCCCGCCTTGATCCTTACCAGGTTATATGCCGCCCTCAGGTCGAGTTTGGTAAAGACCGTGGCCCCTTTAAGGCGATCGAACAGCTCGGAAATCAAGGGTATCGGGTAAGCGTTCTTGATCGTGATGCGATTGAGACCCCTGTAATCGATGCAAGGCCTCAACTCACCGCCCTTCTTTTTCACAAAGAAAAATCCAGCCCCTGCCGGGGACGAAGATTTGCGAATGTGTCCGCGTGAAAGCGCCTCCCTCACGTACTCCTCCATGGCCTCATTCTCCGCTACCGACAGTGGATAGACTTTGCCACGAGGAGGAACGGCACCAGATTGTAACTCTATGGCACAATCGTATGGGCGGTGCGGAGGTAGGGCAACCGCGCGCACCTTATCGAATACATCCCGGTACTCCTCATATTCAGGAGGCAACAGAGAGTCTGAGGAAGTACACAGCAACTTGACAGACCCATGGATGCAACTAGCCCCACACTGCGGTGACCACGAGAGGATCTCGACCGATCTCCAATCGAAAGTCGGATTATGCTTCTGGAGCCAGGGGTACCCCAAGACCACCGAGTAGTGTGGAGACGAAATAACCTGGAGGCAGACCGACTCTCTGTGAACGGCACCAATGGCTATCCCCACTGGAAGGGTCTCATGAGTCACGTGTGGCGGCAGAAGGGGTCTGCCGTCTATCGCCTCAAGAGCCAGTGGGGAACCTCGAGCCTGCAGAGGAATGGAATTGGCGGCAGCGAACACACTATCAATGAACAAACCACCAGCACCAGAGTCCACCAATGCCTGGGTCGTCACCGAGCCCCCGACCCAGGAGAGGACAACAGTGATCAGTGGTTTGTCAACACGGGAAACCGGGGACGAGGAGACTCCACCCAAGATCTGCCCCCGACAGGATCTCAGGTACGAGCGTTTTCCCGGACGGTTCGGACATGCCAACCGAAAATGCCCACCGAGACCACAGTACATGCATCGGCCCTCGCGTCTCCGGAGTGCCCTCTCCCCCTCGGACAGGCGAGCAAACCCCAGCTGCATGGGTTCACCCCCAGACAAGTCATCCCCAGGAGGCGTGGGAGGAGAGGGAGGCACGGGTGGGACAGCAAACGTAGGCACCAATCTGTTAGAAGACCTCCGCAGGTTCTCCTTAAAGGAAGGTCTCTCCCTGAGTCTGGTGTCAATCAAAATCAGGAAAGAAATAAGAGACTCGAGCTCAACTGGTAGGTCCTTAGCTGCAACCTCATCCTTCAAGACATCCGAGAGACCATGAGAGAAAGCAGCGACCAGAGCCTCATTATTCCAGCCCACCTCTGCTGCCAGGGTACGAAACTCAATGGCGTATTCAGCTACGGATCGTGAACCCTGTCTGATGGACATAAGGAGCTTCGCAGCAGAGGCAGCACGAGCCGGCACATCGAATACCTTCCGAAGAGAAGCAACAAAACCGGAAAACTCGGCAACCACCGGATTGTTGTTCTCCCATAAAGGGCTGGCCCAGGCCAAGGCCTTGTCCGAGAGCAGCGAGATCAAGAAGCCCACCTTTGATCTCTCAGTAGGAAAGGCATGTGGCAGCAACTCGAAATAAATGCCCACCTGGTTAAGGAAACCTCGGCACTGAGTTGGCTCTCCCCCAAAGCGCTGTGGAAGAGGGGCAGAACCGGTCATACCCCGAAACACCGCAGGCGCAACAACAGGTGTCGGGGTAGACTCTGGCGCAACAACCGGAGCGGCAGTAGGAGCGAGCCCAGGAGCGACAACCGACCCATCGGCAACGGGAGCGAAATGAGCCGTGCGTTCAAGCAGGGTTTGCAACGCCACAGCGAACCGACCCAACAGGTGATCCTGCTGATCAAGTCTGGCAACCAGCGTGGGTAGCGAGGATGGCCCTGTACCGTCAGAAGTCATGGCTTGGTCCTAATGTCACGGAACCATGAACCAGACGTACAACAAGAGATAAGAGAAAATAAGAAGGCTTTATTGAAAATAAAGCTGTAAAGCAAAAGTCCAAACGGATGGTGAAACCGAGCAGAGTCTTTGCGAAGCCAGAGGTCAGGAACCAGAGGGGTAGTCAGACGAAGCCAGGATCAGGAACCAGCAGGGTAGTCAGACGAAGCCAGGATCAGGAACCAGCAGGGTAGTCAGACGAAGCCAGGATCAGGAACCAGAAGCAGCAGCAGTCTTAGAAGCATGTGAACACAAGAGGACCAAGCAAGGAACTGAAGCCACAGACCTCCTATATATATGAGCTAGGCATCCAGCTCCTCCCAGTGGGAAGGAGGAGCCGCAGGGTGGAAGGCTACAAGAAACCCAGAAACCAAAATGGCCGCCAGCACATGTCAAACGAAGGAGAACAGCAAGAAGGTAAGACCATGACAGAACCTCTGAACTCCCAGTCCCGGCGGATTCAATTTTTGGCTTGAGTATTCTGTCACGATACTAGTGGAATACTGCTGGAATCCAATGGCAGGGACAAGGCCTGTACACAGGAAATACTGGAGTCTTGAATAGGAGGTTGCAGGACTGAAGGATGTAGCAGAGCCAAGCAAGCGGAGCCGTAACCGGTAGCAACAGTGCAGGACTGAAGGATGCAGCAGAGCCAGGCAGGCGGAGCCATTACCGGTAGCAACAGTGCATGACTGAAGGATGCAGCAGAGCCGAGCTCAGATGAGCAATGGGTCAGGGCAGGTGGCACAGGAACGTAGTCAAGCAAACCGGGTCGGCAACAGGAGGTAGCAGGATCTCACAAAGTAGCAGGGTAAACCGCAAGTAGGAGGAACAAACCAGAGAGCTGGTTCCAAGCAAGAGGACTGCACGAGCAGAAGCTAAACACAATACTCAAGCAATTAGTAACAGGCTTGAGAGGTTTAAATGTGAAACAGGAAGAAAGATGGCACCCAGCTGAGACACAATCCACCAACTTAACTGAGAGAGAACTTGAGGGCAAGACAATCTGAACTAAACAGACGTAGCAGGATGATTCCTGACATCCAGTGTGTATCAGCAGTATAATTGTAAAGCTGGGACTTGTAGTCCTACACATATAACATGCTGAGTCTCCCAGCAGGCAGGACTTGTATTCACTCCCTTTGCAGAGCAGGGGGAGAGGCAGAGATGGTTGTTATTGCAGGTAAAAAAAGGGCCAGAAGAGAACCAGGGAAATGAGGAAATAGATTTTATTATGCCTAAAACTTGCTTAGCTTAGTTATATATTGCTGCCCATCAGATTTACTGTACTATATTATTTTTTTTTTCGTAACTCGGACAACGCCTTTAACCCCGAACAACGAACCCCTTTGAAATCAATGGGGACCCGAACTTTGGGACACTAAAATGGCTGTAAAAAAGTAATAGAAACGGCTAGAGGGCTGCAAAAGGCTCCAAAGTGTCCAAAGCAGTACAATTGCCCTGCAAACAAATGGGGATAGGAAAGTGACTCAAAATAACATAACATGCACAAAACTAATTTGGATGTAGTGGTGTAGGTGGAAGAGGTGGAGGAAGAAGCTAACACTCTCGTTTTTTTTTTTTTAAATGTGTCTGTCAATTCTGTGTGTGACCTTTAGCCATTTTCGGGGGTGTGGACGCTATATTTCGCTACTTATTTCGCTACTTTCCCAATATAAGGCATAATAATCTTGAGCCAGAAGGAGGAGGGAGACGTGGAGGTTTAGGTGGAAGAGGCAAGGGAGGAACCAACACTGTTTATATTTTTTCCTATGTGCCTGTCAATTCTGTGTCTGGTTGCTAAGGGCCACGGCGTGACAGTTTGGTGCTTGTATAACCTGGGTTAAAACTGGGTAAAAAAATTGATCTCAGTTTTAGATCTCATAGGTCCCCTATCTGGGGACTATATATTAAGAGAATTTTTCTCCTACTACAGTAAGACGGATGCCAAAGGGGTGTGATTAATTATTAAAAATGTATTTTATTTTTCATTTTATTTTTTATTTAATTTTTATTTATTTTTTTTATATTTTTTTATTTTTATTATTGAAGGCCCCAAAACACTGGGAAATGGCAAAGAGGATGTACAAAGTGAGCTGGAGTATAACAATGGCTGGGGAGAGGGGTAGAGAGGCTGTCTCAGATGGGCCAGGAAAGACGGCACGCTTCCACAACAGGACGTATCTGTGAGCAAAAGGCGTGGCCAAAACTGGGTGTGCACCAGGCGGGTGGTGTTATGCAGATTAGGAACCTGAAGAGGAGCATTTTGGTGTGAGCAAAGCGGCAGATAGATGATCTCTCTGTTTTGTCAGAGCGACATGCCTCCTGGAATGGGACTGGGGCCTGGAGGCTGTCGTCTTGAGAAGTGTTCTGCATCGGCGAATGGCGAACAGAAGGTTATCTGTTCTCGACTTTTATGGTGTTATCACCAGTAGTATCTTTTTTCTCAGTTTAATATCTACTACGTCCCCTATCTGTGCACCATATATCTAATGGATTTTTAGGACAGGGAGAGTGAAAAAAAGCTTGCGCTGTCCACTGCACACATTGACCTACTCTTCTGCAGATCGCCGATGTATGTGACTTTGTTCGCCGAACTCGGCTCTGTGGGCAAGGCCATGTCTCGCTCCTTTTTCCTGCCCCTCTGGAGGGGTCTGGGACAAGTGAGACAGCTGCAGATAATACAATTGCTGGGATGACCTATAGTATCTTTTCTTCTCAATTTAATATTTTCTACATCTCCTATCCGGGCACTATACATTAAAAGAATTACCTCTCCTACAACCGTCAGACGGATGAAGGGGTGTTCTTAATTTTAAAAAACAATTCACAGACACATTATAGAGAAGAATTTTCTCTCCCAGTTAGTCCTCTTTCACACGGATGCTTGAATAGGTTCGCAAATCCCAAGATTTTGCTATGCATTGGGGACCGCAAATTGTGGTCCCCAATGCACGGAACCACAACGGCCATGTGAAAGATGCCTTGGATGAAGGAGTGTTCTTAATTAAAAAAAATAATCCTGAATGTCACAGACACATTCCACAGAAGAATTTCCTCTCCGACAATAGTTAGACGTATGAAGGGGGTGTTCCTAATTATTTGGTAACTGCCTGGGAAATATCCAAGAGGACAACAATGGCAAGGTGCGCCCAGTATACTTCTCTATTCTGCCAATATCAGACATAATAATTGGCAGGTAGACATGGCGGTGCAGGTGGAGGAGGTGACTTTTTATTTATTTTTATTATATATTGTTTTTTGTTTGCTATTTCCCAATGTTTTGGGGCCTCCACAAAGAGAACACACAGTCCTGTGGGCTCTATGCTTGGTTAATTTTAATGAACTTGAGCTTGTCCACGTTGGCTGTGGACCGGCGGATGTGCCTGTCTGCGATCACATCCCCTGCCGTGCTAAACACACATTCGGACAATACACTTCCGCAGGGCAGGCCAGCACCTCCAAGGTGTAGAAGGGCAAGCTCAGGTCATGTGCCCAATTTGGAGACCCAGAAGTTAAATGGGGCAGACCCATCAGTCAGTACGTGCAGAAGTGTGGACACTTTTCCATTTTGTTGCTAAAACGCTGCCTCCTTCTAAGATGGTCCGTATCAGATGGTGGTGCTGGATATTGTGGCGTGCAGACAAAGCTTTTCCACATTTCGGCCATGCTAACCCTCCCTTCTGAGGTGCTGATGGTGCCCCTTCTGCATTTGCGACTTCTTCCTCCGTCTCCGTCTTTGTTTGTGCTTGCGCATCTTATGTTCACACTCCAGTGATTGAAGTAAGGATGGCATATTTTCCTTGTAGCGGGGATCCAGCAGGGTGGCCTCCCAGTAATCAGCACTGGTGAGAATGAGGGCAACTCAGTGGTCGTTCCGTAGGCACTGCAGCATGCAGTCGCTCACATGAGCCAGGCTGCCTAGAGGCAACGACAAGCTGTCCTTGGTTGGAGGGGTATCGTCTGTGTCCTCTGTATCCCTTCAGCCACACTTCAGTGATGCCCGTGAGCTGATTTGGATGCCACCCTGCTGTGATCATCCTCCTCATCCTCCAAAACTGTGCCCCACTGGACAGTCGGGTACCTGGCCTCTGTTGGTGCAGGAACCCACTCTCTGAGTCACCTGTGGACGACTGGCCTGATAACCGTGGGAATGATTTCAGCTCCTCCTCTTCCTCCTATGCCACATCCTCATCCATCAACGCCTGAAGTGTTTTTTTCAAGGAGACATAAAAGTGGGATAGAAAGGTTGATGACGGCATCATTACCGCTATTCATGTTGGTGGAGTACTCGAAGCAGTGCAACATGGCACACACGTCTCACATGGAGGCCCACTCATGAAATGGTGCTGTTCCGCACAGCGATTCACCTGTGCGTGCTGCAGCTGAAAGTCCACTTTCGCCTGCTGCTGCTCGCACAGTCTCTTCAGCATGTGCAAGGTGGAGTTCCATCTTGTAGCTATGTCATATATGAGGCAGTGAGCAGAAAGGCCGAAGTTATGCTGCAGCGCAGACAGGCGAGCAGCAGCAGGGTGAGAACCCCAAAAACGTGCGCAGACGGCCCTCACTTTCTGCAGCAGCTTTGACATATCGGGGTAATTTTTCAGGAACCTCTGCACCACCAAATTCAGCACATGCGCCAGGCAAGGCATGTGCGTCAAACCGGCTAGGTGCTGCTACGAGATTTCACTAATCAGTCTGTTCTTCCATGCCCCAAACATATTCCATTTCCCCCAAACATATGAGTTTGGCTGTGCTGAAGATGGTGTTGCAGGTGTTGCTCTGACGTGGTGAGGAGGAATCGGAGGAGGAGGCACAGAGAAACGTCAAGCAATCCTCGGTGGTGGTAGGACATGCGCCAAACCACTGTCGCCTCAGGCCCAGTCGCCACTACATTTACCCAGTGGACAGTTAGGGGGATATAACGTCCCTATCTGTACATACTGGTCCACGTGTCGATGGTTATGTTGACCTTGCCACTGATGACATTGCGCAGCGCACACCAGCTTTTTCCGCCACTTGTTCGTGCAGAGCAGGGATGGCCCGTCTGGAAAAGTAGTTTCAGCTGGGAACCACGTACCGCGGGACAGCTGCCATCATGATATTTTTAAAACTGTCCGTCTCCACCTGATGGAATGGCAGCATTTCAAAGGCCAGCAATTTTGAAATGCTAGTATTCAGGACCCGAGCTCGCAGGTGGGTAGTTTATTTTTTTTGTCTCTCCAGTGTTTGGGGGATGGACAGCTGAATGCTTTCATGGTACAGTGTGGAGATGCTTGGTGACAGGGGTGGAGGTAGTGGTGTTGCTGCCACATCCTCTGTTTGCGGGGTGGCAGGTGCCACTGTTGCTCCAGAGGGGGAGGAAGAGGTCAAGACCGCAGTAGAAGAGGGAGCAGGAGGAGCCTCTAATCTTTCGTGATTCTTGAGGTGTCTACTCCACTATAGCTTGTACTTTGCGGTTAGATGCCAGATCATGCAGGTGGTGCTCAGGTTTAGTGCTTTTATGACTCACTTCAGGCTCTGACTACACAGCGAGCAAACCACCCATGTCCTCTCATCAGCATACTGCCTGAAGAACTGCCACACCAGGCAACTCCTTTGCACTGGCTTTGGTGTGCTATGTCTCTTGGCGCGTTGAGCAGTAGCAGGCATACTGGCTGAGGGACGGCTGCTCTGCTTTTGCGCCCTGCTCCCTCTTTTGTTGTGTGGCTGGCACTGCGTGACCACCACCTCTTCCTCCGAACTGTACACGTCACTGGCGTGACCTGGATGCCATGTGAGGTCTACAACCTCATCATCCTCCACATCATCTTCCACCCACTCCTCGCCCCTGCCCTCCTGGCCACTCTGCACACTGCAGAAAGCCACAGCAGTTGACTCCTATGTTTAGTCATTGTCATCAGTGACGTGGTGGTTCTTCCTTGTCCTTATCCTTAACCCCTTAAGGACCGGGCTCATTTTCACCTTAAGGACCAGACCATTTTTTGCTAATCTGACCAGTGTCACTTTATGCAATAATAACTCTGGGATGCTTTTACCTATCATACTGATTCCGAGATAGTTTTTTCGTGACATATTATACTTTATGGTAGTGGTAAGTTTTCGCCGATACTTACCTAATTTCTTTGTGAAAAATTCAAACATTTCATAAAAAATTTGAAAATTTAGCATTTTTCTAACTTTGAAACTCTCTGCTTGTAAGAAAAATGGACATGACAAATAAATTATATATTTATTTTCATACTCAATATGTCTACTTTATGGTGGAATCATAAAGTTGACATGTTTTTACTTTTTGAAGACATTAGAGGGCTTCAATGTCGAGCAGCAATTTTTCATGAAAATTTCAAAATCTGATTTTTCCAGGGACCAGTTCAGTTTTGAAGTTAATTTGAGGGTCTTTTTGTTAGATATCCCCCATAAATTACCCAATTATGAAAACTGCAGCCCTCAAAGTATTCAAAATGATATTCAGAAAGTTTGTTAGCCCTTTAAGTGTTTCACATGAATAGCTGCAAAGTGGAGGAGAAAATTCAAAATCTCCTTTTTTTACACTAACGTGTTCTTGTAGCCCCTTTTATTTCATTTTTACAAGTGTTAAAAGGAGAAAAAGCGCCACAAAATTCATAGCCCAATTTCTCCCGAGTCAGAAAATACCTCATATGTGGATGATGTAGTGTGATCTGTGGGTGAAATACATGGCTCAGAAGAGTGTGTATAAAACTTTATTTAGTGTGTGTGTGGGTGAGGGGGGGAGGGGGTTTACGTATACTCTACCCTAACCTACCCTAACCTAACAGAAAAATATATATAAAACGAAATTTTTTAAAAACGCAAGCCCCAAAAAGTGGTAACCCCCCCCCGCGCTTCAATCCCTGAAAAATTGCTCACACCCCAAAAACTCGCTGATCAGTGGTACCAAGCTGATCAGTGGTGGGATGGGCAATGCGCTAACAGTGGCCGGACACTCTTTTACAGCTAAGAGTGCCGGCCACAGTCAGCGCACCTACAAAAAGTAAAAAAAAAGCGCTTGTGCCCAAAAAAATGTGGTGCGGGAAGGGGGGGGGCAAGCTGCAGCACCCCTGGGGGTCGCAAAGCTGAGGGTGCTGTGGAGCCCAGACACCCTCAGATCTGGGTGCTGCACACAAAAAAACTTTATTTTTTCCTGTCCCTGCCTAACTAAAGCTCTTCCTAAATGTTTATGTGCCAGATGGCACTATATGGTGGCTCAGGGGCCACGGACGGCAGCGGATCGCGTGGAAGGCTGAGGGACCGACACGGGGCTCCTCTCTCCTTGCTCACACGGAAGTCTGTGGGCGGGGAGAGCGGAGCTCCGGGACATTATCCCCCAGTCCAGCCAATCACAGGCGATCCTGAGAGGTATATTACACCACCGATCACCCTCCTATTTCGGGTCACCGGAGACCCGAATGACCCGGAAACGCTGCGATCGCCGATACGGGGGGGGGGGGGGGGGGGCGTCATTGTCACAGGGTACCTACTGAATGATTTCAGCAGGCAACCTGTTCCGGAAATACACAGGGCGTACATGTACGCCCTGTGTCCGTAAGAGGTTAAACATAAGTGGCTGGGCATCATTGCACTCAGGCTAGGTGGATGGCCGACGAAAACCCCACCAGCATAGTCATCAGAAATCATAATTGACTGCTGAAGGACTTGGGGCTCAGACTGCTTGGCTGATGTGCAAGGGGTTGAGGTGGTAGACTGATGCCTGGGGGCCGCTGATGCCAACTCTGCACTTTCAGTAGTGGACTGGTTGGAAGACAATGTGAAGGAACTGGAGGCACTCTCAGCCATGTAATCCACTGGCCTCACCATTCTTTGAGTGGTATTCGGGCCTATAAAATGACATAGAACTTCCTGTCGCCTGCGTGCACTATAGGAAGGTGTTTAATTTTGGCGTGTAGTCGACAGAGATCGAACGTCCTCTCCCTACACCAGGAGCTCCACCAAAACTAGCATCACCACGACCGCTGCTACGTCTCCTAGTTGATGCTCTCCTCATTTTGTTACAGTCACCCACAAAATTGGCTGACAGGCGAACAATTGTATATCCATGTCACGGATGCAAAAGAGGTTATTAGTAGGGATGAGCGAACCCGAACTGTATAGTTCGGGTTCGTACCGAATTTTGGGGTGTCCGTGACACGGACCCGAACATTTTCGTAAAAGTCCGGGTTCGGGTTCGGTGTTCGGCGCTTTCTTGGGGCTTTTTGAAAGGCTGCAAAGCAGCCAATCAACAAGCGTCATACTACTTGGCCCAAGAGGCCATCACAGCCATGCCTACTATTGGCATGGCTGTGATTGGCCAGTGCACCATGTGACCCAGCCTCTATTTAAGCTGGAGTCACGTAGCGCCGCACGTCACTCTGCTATGATCAGTATAGGGAGAGGTTGCAGCTGCGACGTTAGGCGAGATTAGGCAGATTAACTCCTCCAAAAGACTTCATTCTGTGATCGATCTGCAGCTGTGGATCATTGAAGTGCTATTATTGACTTGCTCACTTTTTTGAGGCTGCCCAGAGCGTTTTTAGATCACTTTTTTTCTGGGGTGATCGGCGGCCATTTTGTGACTTGTGGTGCGCCAGCACGAGCTATCACCAAGTGTATTTAACCATCGATAGTGTGGTTATTTTGTGCTATATCCTACATCAGCTGCAGGCTGAGCCTGTGTCACCGAAGTGCATTTAACCATCAACAGTCTGGTTATTTTTTGGCCATATACTACATCAGCTGCAGGCTGAGCCTGTTTCACCCAAGTGCATTTAACCATCAACAGTCTGATTATTTTTTGGCCATATACTACATCAGCTGCAGGCTGAGCCTGTGTCACCCAAGTGCATTTAACCATCAACAGTGTGGTTATTTTTTGGCCATATATTACATCAGGGGCAAGTTGAGCCTGTCACCCAGCGCCTAAAAAATAGACCTGACATTTCTATTCAACCAAATCTGCACAGTTTTAGCTGGTCAAGTTATTTGTAGTGACCGTCAAAGCAGACATTTTGTTCTGGGTTGAAAAAGCATTCCCAAATTTGCCATTCTGAAAATAACTAGTTTGTGGTATTTGAGGCCTACTTGAAATCTATCCCAAAAAGAAAATCTTACATTGAAGTTATTGATAGTATCATTCAGAAAAACCTAAGACACACGCTAGCGTGCTGATAGAAGTGTCATTCTGTGATTAAACCTATAACTGTCACACAGCGCAAAAAAAAACAGGTCTCACATCTCTATTCAACCAAATCTGCACAGTTTTAGCTGGTCAAGTTATTTGTAGTGAATGTCAAAGCAGACTTTTTGTTCTGGGTTGAAAAAGCATTCCCAAATTTGCCATTCTCAAAATAACTAGTTTGTGGTATTTGAGGCCTACTTGAAATCTATCCCAAAAAGAAAATCTTACATTGAAGGTATTGATAGTGTCATTCAGAAAAACCTAAGACACACGCTAGCGTGCTGATAGAAGTGTCATTCTGTGATTAAACCTATAACTGTCACACAGCGCAAAAAAAAAACAGGTCTCACATCTCTATTCAACCAAATCTGCACAGTTTTAGCTGGTCAAGTTATTTGTAGTGACCGTAAAAGCAGACTTTTTGTTCTGGGTTGAAAAAGCATTCCCAAATTTGCCATTCTCAAAATTGTGGTGAACGGGAACAATGAGGAAAACATCTAATAAGGGGCGCGGACGCGGACGTGGACATGGTCGTGGTGGTGTTAGTGGACCCTCTGGTGCTGGGAGAGGACGTGGCCGTTCTGCCACAGCCACACGTCCTAGTGAACCAACTACCTCAGGTCCCAGTAGCCAGCAGAATTTACAGCGATATTTGGTGGGGCCCAATGCCGTTCTAAGGATGGTAAGGCCTGAGCAGGTACAGGCATTAGTCAATTGGGTGGCCGACAGTGGATCCAGCACGTTCACATTATCTCCCACCCAGTCTTCTGCAGAAAGCGCACAGATGGCGCATGAAAACCAAGCCCATCGGTCTGTCACATCACCCCCATGCATATCAGGGAAACTGTCTGAGCCTCAAGTTATGCAGCAGTCTCTTATGCTGTTTGAAGACTCTGCTGCCAGGGTTTCCCAAGGGCATCCACCTAGCCCTTCCCCAGGGGTGGAAGAGATAGAATGCACTAACGCACAACCAATTATTTTTCCTGATGATGAGGACATGGGAATACCACCTCAGCACGTCTCTGATGATGACGAAACACAGGTGCCAACTGCTGCGTCTTTCTGCAGTGTGCAGACTGAACAGGAGGTCAGGGATCAAGACTGGGTGGAAGACGATGCAGGTGACGATGAGGTCCTAGACCCCACATGGAATGAAGGTCGTGCCACTGACTTTCACAGTTCGGAGGAAGAGGCAGTGGTGAGACCGAGCCAACAGCGTAGCAAAAGAGGGAGCAGTGGGAAAAATCAGAACACCCGCCGCCAAGAGACTCCGCCTGCTACTGACCGCCGCCATCTGGGACCGAGCACCCCAAAGGCAGCTTCAAGGAGTTCTCTGGCATGGCACTTCTTCAAACAATGTGCTGACGACAAGACCCGAGTGGTTTGCACGCTGTGCCATCAGAGCCTGAAGCGAGGCATTAACGTTCTGAACCTTAGCACAACCTGCATGACCAGGCACCTGCATGCAAAGCATGAACTGCAGTGGAGTAAACACCTTAAAAACAAGGAAGTCACTCAGGCTCCCCCTGCTACATCTTCTGCTGCTGCCGCCTCGGCCTCTTCTGCTGCTGCTGCCGCCGCCTCGGCCTCTTCCTCCGCCTCTGGAGGAACGTTGGCACCTGCCGCCCAGCAAACATGGGATGTACCACCAACACCACCACCTGCGTCACCAAGCATCTCAACCATGTCACACGGCAGCGTTCAGCTCTCCATCTCACAAACATTTGAGAGAAAGCGTAAATTCTCACCTAGCCACCCTCGATCCCTGGCCCTGAATGCCAGCATTTCTAAACTACTGGCCTATGAAATGCTGTCATTTAGGCTGGTGGACACACACAGCTTCAAACAGCTCATGTCACTTGCTGTCCCACAGTATGTTGTTCCCAGCCGCCACTACTTCTCTAAGAGAGCCGTGCCTTCCCTGCACAACCAAGTGTCCGATAAAATCAAGTGTGCACTGCGCAACGCCATCTGTGGCAAGGTCCACCTAACCACAGATACGTGGACCAGTAAGCACGGCCAGGGACGCTATATCTCCCTAACTGCACACTGGGTAAATGTAGTGGCGGCTGGGCCCCAGGCGGAGAGCTATTTGGCGCACGTCCTTCCGCCGCCAAGGATCGCAGGGCAACATTCTTTGCCTCCTGTCTCCTCCTCCTCCTACTCAGCTTCCTCCTCCTCTTCTTCCACCTGCTCATCCAGTCAGCCACACACCTTCACCACCAACTTCAGCACAGCACGGGGTAAACGTCAGCAGGCCATTCTGAAACTCATATGTTTGGGGGACAGGCCCCACACCGCACAGGAGTTGTGGCGGGGTATAGAACAACAGACCGACGAGTGGTTGCTGCCGGTGAGCCTCAAGCCCGGCCTGGTGGTGTGCGATAATGGGCGAAATCTCGTTGTAGCTCTGGGACTAGCCGGTTTGACACACATCCCTTGCCTGGCGCATGTGCTGAATTTGGTGGTGCAGAAGTTCATTCGCAACTACCCCGACATGTCAGAGCTGCTGCATAAAGTGCGGGCCGTCTGTTCGCGCTTCCGGCGTTCACACCCTGCCGCTGCTCGCCTGTCTGTGCTACAGCGTAACTTCGGCCTTCCCGCTCACCGCCTCATATGCGACGTGCCCACCAGGTGGAACTCCACCTTGCATATGCTGGACAGACTGTGCGAGCAGCAGCAGGCCATAGTGGAGTTTCAGCTGCAGCACGCACGGGTCAGTCGCACTGCGGATCAGACCCACTTCACCACCAATGACTGGGCCTCCATGCGAGACCTGTGTGCCCTGTTGCGCTGTTTTGAGTACTCCACCAACATAGCCAGTGGCGATGACGCCGTTATCAGCGTTACAATACCACTTCTATGTCTCCTTGAGAAAACACTTAGGGCGATGATGGAAGAGGAGGTGGCCCAGGAGGAAGAGGAGGAAGAGGGGTCATTTTTAGCACTTTCAGGCCAGTCTCTTCAAAGTGACTCAGAGGGAGGTTTTTTGCAACACCAGAGGCCAGGTATAAATGTGGCCAGACAGGGCCCACTACTGGAGGACGAGGAGGACGAGGATGAGGAGGAGGTGGAGGAGGATGAGGATGAAGCATATTCACAGTGGGGTGGCACCCAAAGCAGCTCGGGCCCATCACTGGTGTGTGGCTGGGGGGAAACACAGGACGATGACGATACGCCTCCCACAGAGGACAGCTTGTCCTTACCTCTGGGCAGCCTGGCACACATGAGCAACTACATGCTGCAGTGCCTGCGCAACGACAGCAGAGTTGCCCACATTTTAACGTGTGCGGACTACTGGGTTGCCACCCTGCTGGATCCCCGGTACAAAGACAATGTGCCCACCTTACTTCCTACACTGGAGCGTGATAGGAAGATGCGCGAGTACAAGCGCACGTTGGTAGACGCGCTACTGAGAGCATTCCCAAATGTCACAGGGGAACCAGTGGAAGCCCAAGGCGAAGGCAGAGGAGGAGCAAGAGGTCGCCAACGCAGCTGTGTCACGGCCAGCTCCTCTGAGGGCAGGGTTAGCATGGCAGAGATGTGGAAAAGTTTTGTCACCACGCCACAGCTAACTGCACCACCACCTGATACGGAACGTGTTAGCAGGAGGCAACATTTCACTAACATGGTGGAACAGTACCTGTGCACACCCCTCCACGTACTGACTGATGGTTCGGCCCCATTCAACTTCTGGGTCTCCAAATTGTCCACGTGGCCAGAGCTAGCCTTTTATGCCTTGGAGGTGCTGGCCTGCCCGGCGGCCAGCGTTTTGTCTGAACGTGTATTCAGCACGGCAGGGGGCGTCATTACAGACAAACGCAGCCGCCTGTCTACAGCCAATGTGGACAAGCTGACGTTCATAAAAATGAACCAGGCATGGATCCCACAGGACCTGTCCATCCCTTGTGCAGATTAGATATTAACTACCTCCCCTTAACAATATATTATTCTACTCCAGGGCACTTCCTCATTCAATACTATTTTTAATTTCATTTTACCATTATATTGTGGGGCAACCCAAAGTTGATTGAACCTCTCCTCTGTCTGGGTGCCGGGGCCTAAATGTGTGACAGTGGCCTGTTCCAGTGGTGGGTGACGTGATGCCTGATTCTCTGCTATGACATGAAGACAGATTCTGTGCTGACATAAGGCCAGATTCTCTGTTACGGGACCTCTCTCCTCTGCCTGGGTGCCTGGGCCTAAATGTGTGACAGTGGCCTGTTCCAGTGGTGGGTGACGTGAAGCCTGATTCTCTGCTATGACATTAAGACAGATTCTGTGCTGACATAAGGCCAGATTCTCTGTTACGGGACCTCTCTCCTCTGCCTGGGTGCCTGGGCCTAAATGTGTGACAGTGGCCTGTTCCAGTGGTGGGTGACGTGATGCCTGATTCTCTGCTATGACATGAAGACAGATTCTGTGCTGACATAAGGCCAGATTCTCTGTTACAGGACCTCTCTCCTCTGTCTGGGTGCCGGGGCCTAAATGTGTGACAGTGGCCTGTTCCAGTTGTGGGTGACGTGAAGCTTGATTCTCTGCTATGACATGAAGACTGATTCTGCGCTGACATAAGGCCAGATTCTCTGTTACGGGACCTCTCTCCTCTGCCTGGGTGCCTGGGCCTAAATGTGTGACAGTGGCCTGTTCCAGTGGTGGGTGACGTGATGCCTGATTCTCTGCTATGACATGAAGACAGATTCTGCGCTGACATAAGGCCAGATTCTCTGTTACGGGACCTCTCTCCTCTGCCTGGGTGCCTGGGCCTAAATGTGTGACAGTGGCCTGTTCCAGTGGTGGGTGACGTGAAGCCTGATTCTCTGCTATGACATTAAGACAGATTCTGTGCTGACATAAGGCCAGATTCTCTGTTACGGGACCTCTCTCCTCTGCCTGGGTGCCTGGGCCTAAATGTGTGACAGTGGCCTGTTCCAGTGGTGGGTGACGTGAAGCTTGATTCTCTGCTATGACATGAAGACTGATTCTGCGCTGACATAAGGCCAGATTCTCTGTTACGGGACCTCTCTCCTCTGCCTGGGTGCCTGGGCCTAAATGTGTGACAGTGGCCTGTTCCAGTGGTGGGTGACGTGATGCCTGATTCTCTGCTATGACATGAAGACAGATTCTGCGCTGACATAAGGCCAGATTCTCTGTTACAGGACCTCTCTCCTCTGTCTGGGTGCCGGGGCCTAAATGTGTGACAGTGGCCTGTTCCAGTGGTGGGTGACGTGAAGCTTTATTCTCTGCTATGACATGAAGACTGATTCTGCGCTGACATAAGGCCAGATTCTCTGTTACGGGACCTCTCTCCTCTGCCTGGGTGCCTGGGCCTAAATGTGTGACAGTGGCCTGTTCCAGTGGTGGGTGACGTGATGCCTGATTCTCTGCTATGACATGAAGACAGATTCTGCGCTGACATAAGGCCAGATTCTCTGTTACGGGACCTCTCTCCTCTGCCTGGGTGCCTGGGCCTAAATGTGTGACAGTGGCCTGTTCCAGTGGTGGGTGACGTGAAGCCTGATTCTCTGCTATGACATTAAGACAGATTCTGTGCTGACATAAGGCCAGATTCTCTGTTACGGGACCTCTCTCCTCTGCCTGGGTGCCTGGGCCTAAATGTGTGACAGTGGCCTGTTCCAGTGGTGGGTGACGTGATGCCTGATTCTCTGCTATGACATGAAGACAGATTCTGTGCTGACATAAGGCCAGATTCTCTGTTACAGGACCTCTCTCCTCTGTCTGGGTGCCGGGGCCTAAATGTGTGACAGTGGCCTGTTCCAGTGGTGGGTGACGTGAAGCTTGATTCTCTGCTATGACATGAAGACAGATTCTGCGCTGACATAAGGCCAGATTCTCTGTTACGGGACCTCTCTCCTCTGCCTGGGTGCCTGGGCCTAAATGTGTGACAGTGGCCTGTTCCAGTGGTGGGTTACGTGATGCCTGATTCTCTGCTATGACATGAAGACAGATTCTGCGCTGACATAAGGCCAGATTCTCTGTTACGGGACCTCTCTCCTCTGCCTGGGTGCCTGGGCCTAAATGTGTGACAGTGGCCTGTTCCAGTGGTGGGTGACGGAAAGCCTGATTCTCTGCTATGACATTAAGACAGATTCTGTGCTGACATAAGGCCAGATTCTCTGTTACGGGACCTCTCTCCTCTGCCTGGGTGCCGGGGCCTAAATGTGTGACAGTGGCCTGTTCCAGTGGTGGGTGACGGAAAGCCTGATTCTCTGCTATGACATTAAGACAGATTCTGCGCTGACATAAGGCCAGATTCTCTGTTACAGGACCTCTCTCCTCTGTCTGGGTGCCGGGGCCTAAATGTGTGACAGTGGCCTGTTCCAGTGGTGGGTGACGTGAAGCTTGATTCTCTGCTATGACATGAAGACTGATTCTGCGCTGACATAAGGCCAGATTCTCTGTTACGGGACCTCTCTCCTCTGCCTGGGTGCCTGGGCCTAAATGTGTGACAGTGGCCTGTTCCAGTGGTGGGTGACGTGATGCCTGATTCTCTGCTATGACATGAAGACAGATTCTGTGCTGACATAAGGCCAGATTCTCTGTTACGGGACCTCTCTCCTCTGCCTGGGTGCCTGGGCCTAAATGTGTGACAGTGGCCTGTTCCAGTGGTGGGTGACGTGAAGCCTGATTCTCTGCTATGACATTAAGACAGATTCTGTGCTGACATAAGGCCAGATTCTCTGTTACGGGACCTCTCTCCTCTGCCTGGGTGCCTGGGCCTAAATGTGTGACAGTGGCCTGTTCCAGTGGTGGGTGACGTTATGCCTGATTCTCTGCTATGACATGAAGACAGATTCTGTGCTGACATAAGGCCAGATTCTCTGTTACAGGACCTCTCTCCTCTGTCTGGGTGCCGGGGCCTAAATGTGTGACAGTGGCCTGTTCCAGTGGTGGGTGACGTGAAGCTTGATTCTCTGCTATGACATGAAGACAGATTCTGCGCTGACATAAGGCCAGATTCTCTGTTACGGGACCTCTCTCCTCTGCCTGGGTGCCTGGGCCTAAATGTGTGACAGTGGCCTGTTCCAGTGGTGGGTTACGTGATGCCTGATTCTCTGCTATGACATGAAGACAGATTCTGCGCTGACATAAGGCCAGATTCTCTGTTACGGGACCTCTCTCCTCTGCCTGGGTGCCTGGGCCTAAATGTGTGACAGTGGCCTGTTCCAGTGGTGGGTGACGGAAAGCCTGATTCTCTGCTATGACATTAAGACAGATTCTGTGCTGACATAAGGCCAGATTCTCTGTTACGGGACCTCTCTCCTCTGCCTGGGTGCCTGGGCCTAAATGTGTGACAGTGGCCTGTTCCAGTGGTGGGTGACGTGATGCCTGATTCTCTGCTATGACCTGAAGACAGATTCTGTGCTGACATAAGGCCAGATTCTCTGTTACAGGACCTCTCTCCTCTGTCTGGGTGCCGGGGCCTAAATGTGTGACAGTGGCCTGTTCCAGTGGTGGGTGACGTGAAGCTTTATTCTCTGCTATGACATGAAGACAGATTCTGCGCTGACATAAGGCCAGATTCTCTGTTACGGGACCGCTCTCCTCTGTCTGGGTGCCGGGGCCTAAATGTGTGACAGTGGCCTGTTCCAGTGGTGGGTGACGTGAAGCCTGATTCTCTGCTATGACATGAAGACTGATTCTGCGCTGACATGAAGCCAGATTCTCTGCTATGGCATGAAGAGACTGATTCTCTGCTGACATGAAGCCAGATTCTTTGCTATGGCATGAAGAGACTGATTCTCTGCTGACGTGAAGCCAGATTCTCTGCTATGGGACCTCTGTCCAATTGATATTGGTTCATTTTTATTTTTTTAATTTTAATTTTAAATCATTTCCCTATCCACATTTGTTTGCAGGGGATTTACCTACATGTTGCTGCCTTTTGCAGCCCTCTAGCTTTTTCCTGGGCTGTTTTACGGCCTTTTTAGTGCCCAAAAGTTCGGGTCCACATTGACTTCAATGGGGTTCGGGACGAAGTTCGGGTCGGGTTCGGATCCCTAACCCGAACATTTCCGGGAAGTTCGGCCGAACTTCTCGAACCCGAACATCCAGGTGTTCGCTCAACTCTAGTTATTAGCACAAAAAATCGATATGTCTCGCCACCCCAATTAATACAGTGATTAACTATTATATTTACCTGCGATGGTGGCAAGTTTTTTTCCCCACAAAAATAAGTAGGTTTCACCGACCCACCTAACAGGCTGATTAACCAATAGATTTTCCTGTGAAGGTGGTAAGTAGAGTTTTTTTTTAACCCTTTCACTACCAGCACTGTACATGTATAGCGCTGGAGCAATGTGCAACCATGGCACCCGCTCGCACTTGCAGAAGATGCCATAACAGGCAGATCTCTGTTGTTTCAAACAGCAGAGACCTGCGGCTAATTACTGTGACCGGCAATAATGCCGATCGTGGTAATTTAATGCTTAAGATGCCGTGATCAAGTGAGATCATGGCATCTAAATGAGCAAATACCCAGAAGCTTGCGCTTCCGGGCTTCCTACCGATGCCCCATGCGGCCAATTGGGGCATCGGTAGTTGCGCTGAAAACTTTCAGCCTTGCTGATGAGGCTAAAAGTGTTCATGCTGCAATTCTTATTTTGGCCTCCAGATGGCAGGCCAGGATAAGAAATAAGCAATATTCAGTTTAAATCACATTTAAAAAATCCCTGATTGAACAAAATAAAAAAAAACATAATTTATAGGCTCTGTGGTAATGTGTACAGTGCTGGAAGGCATGTATATCCCACCCAGATACCTCGACTGGGTGAGATAACTAAAATCCAGAAAGCTGCAGTGGTTTCAGCAAAGTGTAGTTTGCTGAGACAGTTTTGTTTAAATTTTGTTTTGGCTGCATTTTATTTGGACTGGTGGATAGGTTTGGTAGTGGGATCTGCCAGTCCACACCCATCTAGTACATGTATTGCCTTTAGCTGAGGAGATCGAATGTGAGGCCTGCTGTTGTAATTACGGAGTTTGACTGTGTATGACAGAGAGAGAATTTGGAAAAGGAAGACTGCAGAGGCTCTGTGTGGTCTCAGCCAGGAGGGCTAAGGGGCCACGAGGCTGTGTGAAAGCCTGAAGTTTGGTTGGGCCCAGCGATGCCTGCGGAAAGAGGGCCGCACGGTCAGAGTCGGGAGGACTTCTGGACCATAATCCCCCAAAGTCACTGGTGTGGTTACAGTCTGGAGGCTGCTGTACTGTTTGGCTGAGGAATTCATTGTGTGAACTGTGCTTTAGAGGTGAGTCAGGGAGGGAAGACCTTTGTATTAGCTAGTGTCTAGACGGGCAGGTGTTTCTATTTGCGATGTTTATGTTTGTGCTGGTGCTGAAGTGCAAAATAAAGCACCATTTGGACTTGAACCCCATTATCAGAGGAGAAGTCTGGGATTGCGACCCCCTATGAGAGAGCATTCCCTTATAGCTCATATATGAGCCTCAAAATCATCACAAAAAATAAAAATGTTAAGAAATATATATATAAAAAAAAAAAAAAAAAGTTGAAATCACCCCCTTTCCGTACAATTCAAAAAATTTATATCTAAATAATGATAAATATAAACATCATGACCGAAACCGCCCATACTATTAAAATAGAAAAAAATAATCCAATCAGCGAATGGAGTAAAGGAAAAGAAGGGTCAAAATGGCCTATTTGCCATTTTTTCATTGCTTCTCTTACCCAAAAAAATTAAATAAAATGTGATCAAAAAGGCATCAATAAAAACTACGGATTTTCCCACAAAAAATGAGCCCCTAAACAGCTCAGTAGACATAAGTACAAAAAAAGTTATGGGGGTCACATTTTGGGGATGTAAAAATTATATTTTTTTAAATCAAATTTTTAATTTATTCTTTACACTATTTAGACATAAAAAACCTCTACATATGGGGTATCGTTGTAATCGTACTGACCCAATTAAAAAGCTGATTAAGGGCTCATGCACAGAGCCGTTGCAGGCCATATTGCGGGCCGCATGCAGGGGGTCCGCAATACATGGGCATCGGCCATGTGCACCACGGATTGTGGACCCAAGCATGCACTACTTTTTTGCGGTGTGGATCGTCGGATGCAGATGCCCTAACTATTATATTTCCCTGTGATGGTGGCAAGTACAGTTTTTTTCACCACAAAATATAGATAGGTCTCACCAACCAAATTAATAGGTTGATTAACCATTATATTTGTAACAGCGACTGCTGTGTGCCGCTGTTCCCCTGCTTACCACCGCGGTCCTGGGCGCCGTTGTCAGAGGTGATCTACGGCCAGTGCTTCCCTTTCACCGCTGCAGTCCTGGGCTCTGTCTGTGTAGGTACTGTTGTTCTGGGATCCGCTCCACAGTTTCCTCTCAACATTCTTGCTGCTTTTTTCTGCAGCACTTCCTTAAGGGCCGGAGCGTGTCACTTCCTGTGCTTTATGGGTTAGGCCATGTGACCTTACTGACCAATCCTAGCTCTCCTGCACATATATAAGTGGCTCAGCCCTCTTCCCAGATGCCTCAGTGTCAAGGTCCTTGTGTCCTGCTGAGGTTCCTGATATCCGCTTGTGTTCCTGACGCGTACTTCTATTCCTGGACTCTGCTACCTGTTTGATTCCTGCCTGCTTGCCTTAACTCTCCTGTTGCCGTACCGGATTGCCTGACCTGTGCCGCCTGCCCTGCCCATATTCACATAAAACTTTGTTTCAATACTGTACGGTGCGAGCACTCTGTACTGTATTAGAATGTATTGGCTCCAATGAGCCGAAGTTATTACTTGGCAAAGTCTCGTGAAAAAACCAATGTGGATAAATAGAATTGTAAAGAAAGCAATAAATGACAAAAAGAAAGCATTTAAATCACTAAAACAGGAGGGGAGCGAGGAAGCATTGAAAATCTATAAGGAAAAAAATAGAATATGTAAAAGACAAATAAAAGCAGCCAAACTAGAGACCAAGAGATTAATTGCCAAAGAGTAAAACTAACCCTAAAATGTTATTCAGTTATATAAATGGTAAAAAGTATAAATCTGAAGGTGTCGGCTCTTTACAGAGTAATGAGGGGGAAGTTTCAGACAGCAATGAGGAGAAAGCAAAGCTATAAAATATTTTTTTTCTCCACTGTATTCACTGAAGAAAATAAACTGTCAGATGATATACAGAATGTAAAAGAAAATTCCCAATTAAAAGTGCGAGGAAGAAGTACAGCGGCGTCTTAAAAAGATAAATCGCCAGGACCAGATGTCATACACCCCCGTATCCTAAGAGAATTAAGTAATGTCATAGCCAGACCCTTATTTCTGATATTTAACTCCTTAGGCCTCATGCACACGACCGTTGTGTGCATCCGTGTCCGTTGTTCCGTTTTCCGTGATTTTCTGCGGACCCATTGACTTTCAATAGGTCCATTGAAAACTCGGAAAATGCACCGTTGTTCATCCGCGTCCGTGATCCGTGTTTCCTGTCCGTCAAAAAAATAGGACCTATCCTATTTTTTTGATGGACAACGGTTCACGGACCCATTCAAGTCAAGAAACACGGATGCACACAAGATTGTCATCCGCGTCCGTGATCCGTGTTCGTAGGCTACTTTCACACAGACGGATCCGCAGATCCGTCTGCATAAAAGCTTTTTCAGATCTGAGTTTTCCCTTCGTGAAAACTCAGATCCGACAGTATATTCTAACACAGAGGCGTTCCCATAGTGATCGGGACGCTTCAAGTTAGAATATACTACGAACTGTGTACATGACTGCCCCCTGCTGCCTGGCAGCACCCGATCTCTTACAGGGGGCTGTGATCCGCACAATTAACCCCTCAGGTGCCGCACCTCTCCCGCCCCCTCCTAATTAAAATCCCCCCCATCATTGGTGGCAGCGGAGAGTTCCGATCGGATTCCCAGTTTAATCGCTGGGACTCCGATCGGTAACCATGGCAACCAGGACGCTACTGCAGTCCTGGCTGCCATGGTTACTTAGCAATTTTAGAAGCATTATACTTACCTGCGCTGTCTGTGACTGGCCGGGCGCTCCTCTTACTGGTAAGCGACAGGTCTGTGCTATAAGCAATGCGCCGCACAGACCTTTCACTTACCAGTAGGAGGAGCGCCCGGCCGGTCACAGACAGCGCAGGTAAGTATAATGCTTCTAAAATTGCTAAGTAACCATGGCAGCCAGGACTGCAGTAGCGGCCTGGTTGCCATGGTTACCGATCGGAGTCCCAGCGATTAAACTGGGACTCCGATCGGAACTCTCAGCTGCCACCAATGATGGGGGGGGGATTTTA